>NC_061843.1:3124625-3134625 GCF_019202785.1 Penaeus chinensis | reverse complement strand
ATAATGAAATGATACTGATAATACTAAAAGTACTGATATTAATGATAACATAATAATAACAATGATTATGAAAACAATATTGATCACGTAATTCTAGACGAAATGGCATTTTCGTTTTCCTATTTTTCACCCTTTTTCTCCTACAATGTTGGGGGACACATTTTTTTTAGAGAGAGGGGGGGGGGGGGGGCACAGAGATCTCCCACAAAAGCTTTCAGATTTATAACTAAAACAAAACAAACAATTTGGGGGGTAAAGATCGGCTAAGATTTCCCTTGCAACGCTTCTCAAGGCGGTTGGGATCTGTCATGTTTACGTAGCTAGTGCCGTAACGTATAATATATGATAACCCAAAATAAGAATACGTTAAATACCTGACTTTAGAAGAGGGTAGAGGTGTAGCCGTGTTGTTTTACGTCAAATTCACACTTTTAATTGTACCTGAGGCTCTCTAATATTTTTATTTTAATTGGTTCATGGTCTTGTTACCAATTCAGTAAGTATTACGAGTTTATCACCGTATTGTTTTATTTCACCGGTTCATTACATTTTCAGCACAAGTTCGAATACAGCGCGCGAAGACGACGAAATGTCTTCTGTGCCCTATGGCTTGGCAAATCATGTATCACTGCGCCATATTATGACGTCACACCTGAATTTTTGTTTAGCGTAAAATGTGAATATAGGAGAGAAAGTATTTAAAATAATGCAATATGATGGTACTTCACGTAATTTGGAGACACGCAATGGTAAATCTCGTGAAAATATGCTTAAATATATACTTTAAGTGATAAATACTACTACTCGTACTACTTTCCTCAACGTAATGTTCTGAGTTGCATGGTTTGTTTACATTGGCGATACGCGAAAAAAGCGGACCAATTTAGTCTTGTCGCGGTCGCCAATTAGGTCCTGTCGTTCCTAGAATGTTGGACAGTAATAATTCTAAACGTAATATTTGAGCTCCGGCCAAGACCAATTTATATTATTTTCCCTCTACTCTTTTTTATAATAATTATGATAATTAAGATACAGATGATTATAATTATAATAATACAAATAATAATAATAATAACGATCTTATTAGACGTTGTGAGGTAAGCCAAATATCGCCCTAGCGGGTTACATGGACCAGAATGAAAAGTCGATTCATCACTTGTTCATATATATTCTGAGGCGTCTGCCACCTCTCCTCTTCTTGACTGAATTATAACGGATTCTTTATTACTAACGAACCTTATTTTAGTAATGAGTAAATAACAGGAAGGAACAGTACGCTTATATAGGTCACTCCTTTCTGCCTCTCCTGACAGATCCCTGCGGTTTTTCACGAATTATAACAATAACAATAATGATAATAATAATGATAATAATGATCATTCTGTCTTGCTACTTAGTAATTCTTCTGTCTTGTTACTCAACTCATGTTATAAGGGGGAAAGTTATGGGTAAAATAATAAAAATAATAATAATAATAATTCAAAACGATATTGGAACCTTTTCTAGAACACATTGTCGAAATAAAGGAACCCTGTTAATTCGGATACCATTGAATAGATTTCCGGAAATATATCACTGAAATTTCTTGGCATGCTATAGGCAATTTTTTTTCTTAAAATTACAACGTAATTACGTCTATAAGTACTTTAATATCATTTCATGTTTATTTATTAAAATAATGGTATAAATAATAATGATGATGTTAATGATGATAATGGTAATAATGATTGTAATGATAATAATGATGATAATGGTAATAATGATTGTAATGATAATGATGATAATAAATAAAAATGATAATAATATGATAATGATAATAATAATAGTAGAAAATGATAATGGAAATATGGCAGTAATATTAATAAACATAATGACAATAATGATAATAATAATAATAATAATAATTATGATCATGAAAATAATAGAAATAATAATAATTTGATAATATTAATGATAATAAAGATCATGAAAATATTGATGATAACGATAATATTGATAATAATAATAACAATAGTAATAATAATGATGATAATGATAATAATCGTTAATATAATAATAATAATGATAATAATAATAATAATTACTAATATAATAATAATAATGATAATGATAATGATGATGATAATAATAACAATAGAAAAATATAATAACAATAGTAGAAAAGAATAGTAATAATATGATGATAACAATAATAATAATATGATATAATAATATAATAATCACGGAACAAATATAGTGTTAAAATGAATATAGTAACAATAATAAAGATAAAAATTATGATAATAATAATAATAAAAATGATAACAATGCTAATAATAATAATAGCAGTAACATTGATGCTAATAATAATGGTGATGATAACAGAAATAATGATAATAATAACGATAACAATGATAATAATAATGATAGTATTAATTATAAAAGTGAAAATAATGATAAAAGTATTAATGATAATGAAAATAATAATCATAATCATTAAGATAATGAAAATAATGATAATGATAATAATGAATCGTATTATGATTATGACTATTATCTTCTTTATAGTTATCTTCATTATAAAAAAAATATCATGTTATTCCTGTTATTATAATTATCATTATCATTATTGTTACTATTATTACTATCATTATAATTATCATTATTGTTACTGTTATTACTATCATTATCATTATCGTTATCATTAACATTATTACTATTGTTGTTGTTGTTGTTATTATTATTATTATTATTAAAATTATTATCGTTATTATTAATATTATTGTTGTTGTTGTTGCTATTGTTGTTTTTACTATCATTATTATCATTATTATTATTATTATCATTATCATAATCATTATTATTATTATCATTGTTTTTGTTATTATTATTATTATTATCATCATTATTACTATTATCATTATCCTTATCATCATCATTATCGTTATTATTTTTATTCCTATTACTACTATTATCATTATCATTACCATCATCATTATCATTATCATTCTTATCATTATTACCTTTATCATTATCATTATTATTACGATTATAATAATTGTTATCATCATCAATATTATTATTATAGTAAAATATCTTTATATTTGTTCTGGTATCCCACACTCATCAGTATTACATCCTCTACTCTTTTTTTGTGAATAAAAACACTGATCATTCTTTATAATTATGGTACAAGCTGCAGTGTCATATTACTGTATGCTAAGGGTGACACGCCACTGCAACATATTAACTTTTAATGTCACAAAATCCTGTTACGAGATTTTTTTCAAATTGCAAAGCCATTGTTAACCGTGGAGCATATGATTTATAATTCTAATTAACTGCGTCGCTCAAAGGTTCTTGTGGCCAAAGTGTTGATGTAAATATAACAATTTAAGAATGCATTTAACGGTTTGTGTGCATGATTTATTTGGAAAGAATCGGTAATGATGGTATTAAAATTTCTTTACTCTCTCATCAGATTTGTGTGTTGACAGAAACATATTGAATTTAAGAACATTGCGATTAAATTATTATTTTACCCTTTAGTTATTTTACCGTATATGTAAATATTATCCTTTTTTGTATCTATTTCTTTACATTGCAGTTCAAGAAATCAACGTGATTGGACAAATACAGTGAATTTGAAATATAATTATCTATGTTCCTGGCTAATGGTGATGTGTAATGATATTGTGTCTTCATTGTGCTTTCCTTTTCTAAGTATTAATGCAGATGCATTGAATTTAAGAGCACATAATTATCAAAGAAAATAATTTGCTCTTCCTGGCTACTTAACTCGACGTATCAATATTAGTTTTAAAAACATTATTTATATGTTAGACAGAATTACCTGCTAAGACGAATAAACTGGAAAAAATAAATACACAGTGGAAATTATATATATGTTTGACTTTTTTTTTCTTTATCTTTTAATGCGTTAATAATAACTTTCTATTCCCTTTTTTAATCTTATTAGCAGTTAGAAGTTGTTGATATAGATACATTAATTCTAAGAGCTTAATGACCAAGCAAGCCTGAACGCAGTAATAATATTTTTTGTAATGTTTATCTGTTAATCATTTATTCCTTTATTTATTTATTTATCTATCTTAAGGTGTTGGCATATAGATGAATTTGAAAGCACATAAATATTATTATTATTATTATTATATTATTATTATTATTATTATTATATTATTGTAATTATTATTATTATTATCATTATTATTATTAGCATAAGTATCATTACTGTTATTATTGTTATTATTTTTTTTTCATTATTATTATCTTTATTATTATTATTATTACTATTGTTACAATTATTGTCGTTGTTATCCTTATTATTATTATTATCATTATTATTATTATTATCATCATCATCATGATTATTATTAGTAATCTTTATTTTTAGAGAGCATCATCATCATTATCATCGTTGTTATCATCATTGTTATTATCATCAATGTTAGCGTTATTGTTATCACAATTACTATTATTATTATTATTATCATTATACACACACACACACACACACACACACACACACACACACACACACACATATATATATATATATATATATATATATATATATATATATATACAAACACACCCACACTATGTATATAAATACATAGGTTTCAAGGCAACACAGCCATTAGAAAAATACATTTATGCGCTTGGTGGTTATTTGACTGTGTTAACCAGTATATCTTTATATGTTCGTTCATCTTCATTTTCTTTTCAAATATATACAGTAAAAGTATAAGCAGAAAATTATGACAGACAGTGGTTTGTGCTTCGATTATTTGGCTGAAGGCATTAGTTGATAATCTAAAAATGTTTTGATTAATTTATTTACTGGTTTAACGTAGTAAAAAGCACACGAGGAGCACAGGATGAGATAAAATAACATGCATTTACCTGTAAGTAGAACAATGAAGGGAAGTACAGGAAAACACACGAATATGCCGAAGACCATTTCGCATTTGCCTGTATGTGTGCATGTGTATTTCTGTGCGTGTTACATTTTCCTTTTTTTATTCATATAAAGCCGTGGATTACGGAAGGTTTAGACCCAGAGCAGCTCATGCATAACTGAGCTGTGCGTTTATTTTTGCAGTACACTAGGTTGTTTTCCTTTCATAATAGAAAAAAAAAACGAATGTGTGAGAAAGAAGGAGGGCATAAGGAAAAATAATTATGAGAGAGAGAGATAAAGAGAGAGAGAGAGGGAGAGAGAGAGAGAGATAGAGATAGAGAGAGAGAGAGAGAGAGAGAGAGAGAGAGAGAGAGAGAGAGAGAGAGAGAGAGAGAGAGATACAGAGAGAGAGAGAGAAGAGAGATAGAGAGAGAGAGAGAGAGAAGAGAGAGAGAGAGAGAGAGAGAGAGAGAGAGAGAGAGAGAGAGAGAGAGAGAGAGAGAGAGAGAGAGAGAGAGAGGTAGGCAGGCAGACAGACAGGATGAGAGAAAGATATAGTGATGATAATAACTATTATCATAATTATTGTCATTATTATTATCATCATTATCAATATCATTATTATTATTATTACTTTCATTACTATTACTATTACTGCTACTACTACTACTGATACTACTATTATCTATATCAATATCATTATTATCTTATCTTTATAATAGTAACTATATCAATGATAGTTATTATTATTATTATCATTATTATTATTACTATTATTATTATTATTATTATTGTTAATATCATTAGTAGTAGTAGCAGTAGTAGTAGTAGTAATGTTATCATTATTATTATTATCATTAATATTATTATTATTACCATAATCATTATCATCACTATCATCATTATTATTACAATTACTATCATCACCATTATCATTGTTATTGTTATTACCATCATTATTATTATTATTTCTTATCATCGTTATGATCATTATCATTATTATTGTTATGACTATCATCATCATTATTTATGCTGTTGTTATTATCATAATCATCACTACCATTATTATTATTATTATCATTTTTATTATTATTATTATTATTATCATTATTATTATTATTATCATTATTATTATTACTAGTAGTATTAGTAGTAGTAGCAGTAACATCACATCACCAATATCATTATAATTATGATTATTATTATTATCATTATTGTTATTATCATTATTATCATTATTATTATTTTTATCATCATCATTACTATAACCAATATTAGCATTTTTTTTTTTATGATCATTATTGATATTATTGGTACGATTATCATCATCATTATTATTATTGTTATTATCATGATTATTATTATTATTATTATCATCATTATTACTATTATCTTCATTAATATTACTATTATCATGATCATCATCATCATCATTCTTATTACTATCATCATTATTATCATTATTATCATTATTATTGTTATTACCATCATTATTATTGTTATTACTACTACTACTATTATTGTATGATAATTATTATTATCACTATTTTTTGTATTACTACGATTTTTATCATTATTACTGCCATTAGTATTATAATCATTATCATTAGCGTCACTACTATAAATTCTATAATAATTTTTATCATCACTATTTCACTTTTCTTAACACCATTACTAATAGTATCATCGCCATCATTCTCACTATTAGTATATATATATATATATATATATATATATATATTATATAAACTCTCACTGACCGGGCCTCGAACCTAGGTCACTCCGGGTATGAAACCGAAGGGCCAGTACTAAATCAACCATACCACACGACCCATATATATCATTGCGGCATTTATATTATTCTATCTTTCATTAGTACTACTTTTACTCTTAGCACAATTAGCATCATAAAGCATACCAGTCTTACGTTGTCGGCAAATGTTATTTAACAAGGGTCAGATACAAGGCTTTGAAAATAATGATGATAATAATAATAGTGATAATGATGCTAATATGAATGGCACTAGGAATAATAATGGTTGTATTAATACCTATAATAAGGATGGAAATAGCTATAACCCTTTCGTACCGGAATCCCATTAAGTCTTCTACCTGTCGTTCTCTATAAGTGATTTAGTCTCTTGTTGATGCCTTTTATCCTCTCTCTTTGATGTTTCACTTTTACGTTCTATCAAGTCGATGGTGCCTCTTCCAGAATCATTTCTTTGTCATCTCATTACCCTTTTTAGGTGATTTCCTAATTTATCCTTTTGTTCCAATACTTTTTCTGTTGCTGTGTTCTTGAGTCTTATAGTGTTTGGGCTTCAATGTTAAATCACTTATTGCTTTTATTTGAGCTTGGGAAAAAAACAAAAACGAATGAGCCCGTTTCCCTCTTCGCATTTTTTTCTTTATCTTTAACCACGCAACCTCCCAAACGATATCACCAATTTGCCTCAGAAATAGCCCTCACTCTCTCTCTCTCCCTCTCTCTCTCTCTCTCTCTCTCTCTCTATCTATCTATCTATTTATCTATCTATCTTTCTATCTCTCGTTCTCGATCTCTCAATCTTTCTCTCTCCCTCCCTCCCTCCTTCCCTCCCTCCCTACCTCTCTCTCTCTCTCTCTCTCTCTCTCTCTCTCTCTCTCTTTCTCTCTCTCTCTCTCTCTATCTATCTATCTATCTATCTATTTATCTATCTATCTTTCTATCTCTCGTTCTCGATCTCTCAATCTTTCTCTCTCCCTCCCTCCCTCCTTCCCTCCCTCCCTACCTCTCTCTCTCTCTCTCTCTCTCTCTCTCTCTCTCTCTCTCTCTTTCTCTCTCTCTCTCTCTCTCTCTCTCTCTCTCTCTCTCTCTCTCTCTCTCTTCTCTTTTGCTTGAAGTCAATTTCATGCGCAATCACTTAATCCACCCAACGTTTCTCTCCCGTTAACATTCCTTCCCACGAAGACTTTGTCACACTATCTTTATCCTCAACGCTCAAAAGTCCTTTAACCCCGTTATTGTGTATTCCCAGGTATTTATAACCTCTCAGCAATGCCTTGAGGACGTCAGGGATCGTGTACACCAACCAATATCGTTAATCTAGGTCAGTGGTAATCAATGCGAAGCTCCAGTTCGCGTAATTGCCGAGTCTCTTCCAAGGAAAGGTTTGGTAACGCGTTCTCAATTAAATTCTCCTGCAAAATATGACACGGTGCACCCGAGCTCTTTCCCTCCAGAGACATACTTGAATTTGAAAGGAAGCGAGTGAAGTGTTCTCTGAGTTTTACATTCGGTTCGGATCTCATAGCGAGGTAGAGAGAATGATATCGGTGCTTATTACTATCATAATGATAATAATGATCATAATAGTGATAATGATAATAATAATAATAATAATAATAATAATAATAATAATAATAATAATGTTCAGCAGTGATATTTGTATGGAATTCGGGATGAAAAAGTGCGGCGTTTTGACATTGAAACGAGGAAAGATTGTTAGATGTGAAGGAAATAAGCTAGCTGATGGACAAACAATGAAAGAGGTTTAGGAGGAAGGTTACACTTATGTAGGTATTGTGGAATTTGATAAAATCAAAGAAGCTGAAATAAAAGATACAATTGGAAAGGAATACAAAAAAAGGTTAAGGCTGGTACTAAGATCAAAGTTGAATGGGAAAAATAAGGTGTCAGCGATCAACACATGGGCAGTGGCCATATTCCGTTATGGTTCGGGAATAATACAATGGAGAGAAAACGAGCTTAAAGATTTAGACAGACAAACAAAGAAGACAATGACAATGTATGGAGCTTTCCATCCGAAGAGTGATGTTGACAGGCTGTATGTGAAAAGAAGAGATGGGGGAAGAGGTCTTATAAGTATAGAACGATGTGTCAAAGATGAGGAGAGTAGTTTGAAAGTGTACGTGTCCAAATCTAAAGAGAAACTGTTAAAGGGTGTAGCAAAATTCGAGGAATTAAATGCAAGAGAACTGGAGGAGGTTAGAGATCTTAAGATAAGAAATGAAAGCGAAGCGAAAGATAGGTGGACTGGAAAGAGAATGCATGGACAGTTCGCCAGAGACTTAACAGATGATGTAGACAAGGAGAAGACTTAGGGATGGTTGTCAAAATGCGATTTGAAGGTTGGTACAGAAGCCTTGATTTGTGCCGCACAAGAACAATCGATCAGGACAAATTATGTGAAGTATCACATTGATAAAACGGCTGAAAGTCCCCTGTGTCGATTGTGTGGCCAAGCAGGTGAAAGTATTTAGTACATTGTAGGTGCATGTGGGAAGTTAGCCCAAAGGGAGTACAAGAGGCGTCATGATAATGTAGCGAGAAAGATCCATTGGGATATATACAAGAAAAGAGGACTGGAATACAGTGAGATATGGTATGAGCATGCCCCTGAGGGAGTTGTGGAGAGTGATGATGTAAAGTTGTTATGGGATGCAAATATCCAGTGTGATAATGTGATAGAGGCAAGAAGGACAGATTTAGTCTTGGCAGAAAAAAAGGAACATACGGCAATTATCATTGACATAACAGTACCGGCGGATGCGAACGTAACAGAGAAGGAGAAGAAAAAAGGAGAAAAGTATCAAGATCTGAAAAGAGAAATAAAAAGACTTTGGAAACTGAAGAAAGTAGAAGTTGTCCCTGTTGCTATTGGAGCTCTGGGATCTGTGACCAAAGGATTTGAGAAGTGGGTTGAAAAGCTTGGGATTTACTGCAACTTAGGAGTACTTCAAAAGACTGCGTTGTTGGGAACTGCCAGGATTGTGCGAAAAGTATTGGAGATTTGAGAAAGAAAATGCTGGTAGCCCATGGTCATTTGTTATGGCCCGCCTATCAGCATAGAACCCGGTAATAAGAACAGCCAGACACAGAGTGTGAAAAAAGAAATAATAATAATAATCATGATAATAATAATAATCATGATAATAATAATCATGATAATAATAATAATCATGATAATAATCATGATAATAATAGTAATAATAATAATGATTAAAATAATAATAATGATAATGATTATGATGATAATATTAATAATAATAATTGTAGTGATAATGATAATGATTATGATGATAATATTAATA
>NC_061843.1:3102125-3104625 GCF_019202785.1 Penaeus chinensis | reverse complement strand
AGACAAATGAGAGAGAAAGAGAGAGAGAGAAAGTGAGAGAGAGAGACAATAAAAGAGAGAATTTCCCCATTGGCCTTTATCTTATCTGTCCTCCAATATTCAATTCTGATTTCGGATAACCACATGATGGATGCTTTTTTATTGTTTTTTATTCTTTCCTTTTCATCGGTTTTTCCCTCTTCCTCCCCCCCCCCCCCTCTTTCATTCACTGCCTTTTTTTGTGATTATCCTTTATTTTCCGTTTTCTTTTTTTTTATTTCTGTATTCACTTCCTTCGCATTGTTCATCTTTATATATTTCTCCTTTCCGTGTTATTCTTCCTTTCCCACATTCTCATCTTTTCTTCCATTTCTCCTTCCTTCCATTTTTCCCTTTCCTTTTTCTTTCACTTGTTCTATCTTCTTTCTTATCTCTTCCTCTTTATTTATCTTTTTAGATAGGTCATTTGCAGGCCTATTTTCGTCTATTTTTCTTTTTTTTTTTTTAATTTATCCGTCTTTCTCTTTATCTGTTTCTTCGCATACATCTTTTTATTACCATTTTTCTCTCTCCCCCCTCCTTCCCCCTTTTCTCCTCCACTTCTATTTCCTTTCTCCTTTTGCCTCTTTCGCTCGTTCTCCCTATATTTCCTCCTCCTTTCACCTATTTCTCGTTTCGTCTGTCCTTCATTTCCTCCTATTTGCTTCTTTCTCTTTCTATCTCTCCTTCCTGCTTTCCATCGTTTTTTAACCTCCTCCTGTCTTTTTCTCTCTTTCCTCCTCCTCTCCGTCTCTTCCTGCCTTCCTTTTCCTGTTCTCTTTTGTCTCTTTTTCTCTCTCTCTTTCATCCTTTCTTCCTAGCGACTTGTTTCCTCTTTCCTTCTCTCTTTCACTCTCTCATTCCTGTTTTTCTCATCCTTTTGTCTCTTTTTCTGTATCTCTTCCACCCTTTCTTTCCTCTTCGCTTTTGTCTCCTCCGCTTACTATCCTCCATCCACCGTCTTCTGATCTCTTTCTTTCTTCTCTCTTTCCTCCTCCTTTCCATTTCTTTCACTCTTCCCTTTTGTTTCTTTATCTTTCACTGTTTCATCTCTCCTTTCCACCACCTTCTTACCTCTCTCTTTCTCTTTCTCTCTCTCTCTAGCCTTCTTTATCTCCTCCTCCTTATCCCCTTCTTTATCCAATTTTCTCTTTCCGTGTCTTCTCCACCTTTCCTTCCCTCCTCCTTCTTACTACTTTCTTTATCTATTTTCTCTCTCTTTCCCTCTTTCCTCTTTCTCTCCGTCTCTTCCACCCTTTATTCTCTTCTGCTTGTAACTCCCTTCTTTATCCAATTTTCTCTTTCCGCTTCTTCTCCACCTTTCCTTCCCGCCTCCTTCTTACTCCTCTCTTTATCCATTTTCTCTCTTTCTCTCTCTCCTCCTCCTCTCCATCTCTTCCACCTTTCCTTCCGTCCTCCTTCTTATCCCCTCGTTCATCTGCTTTCTCTCTATTTCCCTCTTTCCTCCTCCTCTCTATCTCTTCCACCCTTTATTCTCTTCTGCTTCTAACTCCCTTCTTTATCCAATTTTCTCTCTTTCCGTTTCTTCTCCACCTTTCCTTCCCTCCTCTTTCTTATCCTCTTCTTTATCTCTCTCTTTCCCTTTCTTCCTTTTCTTTTCTTTCTCTCCTCCTCATTATTTCTTCTTTATCCTCTCTCTCTCTCTCTCTCTCTCTCTCTCTCTCTCTCTCTCTCTCTCTCTCTCTCTCTCTCTCTTTCTCTTCTCTCTCTCTCTCTCTATCTATCTATCTATCTATCTATCTATCTATCTATCTATCTATCTATCTCTCTCTCTCTCAATCTCTCTCTTCTCCTCTTCCTTCTCCTCTCCATCTCTTCCACCTATCCTTCCCTCCTCCTCCTTACCCCCTTCTCTATCAACTTTCTCTTTTTTGTCTTTCTCTCCGCCTATTCCCTTCTTTACCCACTTTCTCTCTCTTCCTATTTCCTCCCCCTCCCTACCTCCTCCTCTATCCCTTTCTCTCTCTTCCTCTTCCCTTCCCCCTCCCTACCTCCTCCTTTATCCCTTTTCTCTCTCTTCCTCTTTATCCCTTTTTCCCCCCCAGGTCCCGGGCAGCCCAGGCGAGGATCCGTCAGTACAAACAGCAAGAAACCGCCCGTAGAAATGCCGAGCTGGACCGCCTCTGCGCCGCCGCCCACACCGCCCACACGGGACTCAGGATGTACATGCTCATCACCACCCCGCCCGCGCCCAGGCCAGGCCCGCCCACGCCCAAAGTCGTGCCTCTGCTTTTGAATAGGAGTGGGTGGCTGGTGACGCGGCCGTGACGGTGATTGTGGGGCGTCGTGGATCCATGTTGTCGATTTCTTTGCTTTGCCTCATATAGTGCGTCTTCTGTTTCTTAATCCTTCTTTTTCTTTCGTCTTCTTCGTTTTTCTTCTTGTTCTTCTTCTTTCTTCTTCGTCTTTCTTCTTGTTCTTGTTCTTTCTTCTTCTTCTTCTTTCTACTTTTTCTTCTTCT
>NC_061843.1:3092125-3097125 GCF_019202785.1 Penaeus chinensis | reverse complement strand
AAGATGGCAGGGGTCCGTTGATCTTATGGCAAGAGCTTATTGTAAAATTACCATGGGGGTCTAATGGACGGAGCTTTCTTACTAGGCTGTTGTGATGGGTCTGTGGTTAGGATGTATTGTATAAACAGGGGTACGGGGGTATTTTTCTGGTTAGGGGAACAGGTGGGGTATATAGTTAGGCCATTATGAGTAGGCAGGTATCTCTGTTTCCTGGTTAGGGCCACTTGATTGGAGTGTATGCCTGTAGATTTTACAGGAATATTGTTTTTATTTATTTATTTGTTTATTTTCATTTATTATAGTTTTTTTTTTTTGTTTTAATACCATTTCATATTGTTTTGCCCGTTGTACTTCATGCTCACCCTCTACTATCGCGACTATCATATCAATATTATTAGATTGCCAAAACATACGAGGTGAAGACTTTACAACCAGCAGGCGTGGAAAAGGGGCGTGTGTGTGTGTGTGTGTGTGTGTGTGTGTGTGTGTGTGTGTGTGTGTGTGTGTGTGTGTGTGTGTGTATGTGTGTGCGCACGCGCGCGCGCGTCCTTCCGAAAGGAGTATGAATATGCGGAGTAACAGCTAAATTACTGGGTGATTTACCTCGATCTTTCGCTTTTACACGTAATTTCCTTGGTACTTATCATACCCTCCCCAGTTATCGGGGCTGAGAAGCACTGTAGGCATCGTTTCCGTCGTTTTATCTTACATATATGTGTTTGTGTGTGTGTGTGTGTGTGTGTGTGTGTGTGTGCGTGTGTGTGTGTGTGTGTGTGTGTGTGTGTGTGTGTGTGTGTGTGTGTGTGTGTGTGTGCGTACATGGTTATATATTATGTATATCTATATATAACATAATCGAATCATTATGAGAAAGTTAACGACCATTTATTCGTACACACACACACACACACACACACACACACACACACACACACACACACACACACACACACACACACACACACACACACACACTCACACTCACACACACACACACAGACACACACATTAGATAACTCCTTTACAGAAAAAAGGTTGTCCACAGCCCAGTCTACAAGTCGGTATTGACCTCAACCGTAAAAAACACAACTCACAGCTTGCTTTGCAATACGGCTCTTGCAACGTTGAATGTTTGACTGCACTACACCGGTAATGATTGTGCTAGACTGCGCTTAGATCAATTGAACAAATTGCCTCGTAAAAAACAAAATGATTTTATTATGGTTTCATATAAGTTGCATCAATATTGCGTTGCCATTTTGCAATGCGTTTTATTAATTTATGTATTTATTTATCTATTGACGCATGTAATGAATACGGCTTCGTTTTCTTTTTTACCTCTTTTTTTTCTTTTATTCTCTCTCTTTCCCGTTTTCTGGTAAATACTCATGGATCTATGTACAAACACACAAACACTAACAGAAACACACACATACACATATGCGCACACACCCATACTCTAAACATCTGCACAAACAAGCAGGAATATATATATATATATACATATATATATATACACATACATACATATATATATGTATATATAAACCCCGACCACCTACACACATACATACGCTGATTCTGTTGCAATAATAGCCAGTATTGTAACAGTAATGATGACAATAATAAAATAATGACATTATTATTATAATTGCAACACTGATTATTAGAACTACAATAATTACGATGATAATAACGATAGTTAATGATAACAAACATGAAATTGGAAGCATTACGATAAGCCACAATTTCCCTTCAGAATATGATCCCTTCCCCAAATTGTTGAGTTAACAATAATTAACGTAGTTACCCAGAAACAACTTCCCATAGCGTCCCTTGGAACATCACCCGTAGTTTGTAGTGGCTACCTACATCGCTAAGGCCCCTCGTACCGTCTCTACGTAAATTGATGATGATTTTGTTTTTGTTTTAGGTAATTATTGATAAACTTAGCCTTACCTTAATAGGAAAGTGATTTTCCCGTTCATTAGTATAATTAGTATAATTACAGACTTAAGATATTCTTTTTTCTTAGGCAACAGAGCCTGTAAGGCAACGTCTCCCAAACAAAGAAGATATTTACATTCATTTTGATAAGAATATCAAATAATGTCTATATACGAAAGATATTAAGAATGTTCACGGAGTGAACATATAGGCATCGCAAGCTGATATTGCTATTTTTCCTTCAAAATACAAAAAAAAAAAAAAAAAAAAAAAAAAAAAGATAAATCGCCCATTTTGCTTCCTCCATATACACTGAGACCCCCCCCCCCACCCCTACCCCCAATCCCCCGGCCAAGAAAATGGAGATTCACGAAAAAAACAACAATAACTGAATTTATAACAAGCACTGAAACATCGTAAAAATAACGTATGAAAGCACAAACCAAGGCAATATGCTACCGAAGCATCGATAACTACGGTCAAAATAGCCGTTAACTTTTTAACACCGACTTTTATAACACTGTAAACCATGCAAGTACTTCTGTAATTGGATATTCTCGAGAGAAAAAAAATATAGCAATCCGTAAAGCCTGAAAAATTTACTTTATAGTTTGCCCAGATTTTTGTTCATGTCTCCTCACTCGTAAAGCCTTTAAATAACCCAATAAAGCATAATGGTTGTTGTGTGTGCTTCTGAGTCTGTCTGTCTGCCTGTTATAAGCTAGAGAATTAATAAAAGATATCGACTTGGAATCTTGTACAGGTAGAAATAATCGGAAAATTATGTAAAAGTATTGTGCGGCGCCCAGAAAACGCGATTTTATTTTGTTATGATTGAGAGAATGAGAAAGAGAGAGAGAGAAGAAGAAACAAAGCCGATTAAGAAAAAACTAAACTTAAAATGTACCTACACACATTAAAGAAAAAAACTCACAGCCACAGTCCCCACCTATACATCTCAACAAATCTGCTGTTCTTTCCCAGCCGGCTCATAATGCACCTTCGTGTTAGAGAAATTATTTATAATGTTCAGCCTGCAGTCATGCCACGCAATTTCGCCTGTGTAAGTGGCTCGTTCTGAGCTTCTTGAACACACGGCTTGGTGTTACAAATGCGCTTTCATGTTCACTGTGCATTAAGCTCGGTTTGTGTTAATAGATACGGCTAACGTCCCTTGCCGTGGCCTGGAAAGTTGAACGTGTTGACATGTGATGGCTATACTGTGTATTTTTTTGTTTCTTATGTTTTGTTTTGTTATTTTACTGTTTTTTTTTTTTTTTTTTTTTTTTGCTTCATCCTAGGATTATACTGTTATACTGTTTACTCGGTAATTTATGAAAACAGTAAAGATATATTCTTGCAAGAAACGAAAGAAAATCATGTACAAACAAAGTTGACACAGGTATAATCTACACGACCGATTTTCTTTTCAGATGTTCACTGAGACGTTGGTGTTTCTCCTCTCCTTCTCTTTTTCCCTTTCTCTCTTCTCTCACTTTTTTCTCTTTCAATGTTTTTTCTCTTTCTTTATCTTTCTCTTTCTTTCTCTTTCTCTCTCCTTCTCGCCCCCCCCCCCCCCTCTTTCTCTGTCTCTGTCTCTGTTTCTGTTTCTGTTTCTGTCTCTCTCTCTCTCTCTCTCTCTCTCTCTCTCTCTCTCTCTCTCTCTCTCTCTCTCTCTCTCTCTCTTTCTCTCTGCCACTGTCTCTCTCTCTCTCTCTCTCTCTCTCTCTCTCTCTCTCTCTCTCTCTCTCTCTCTCTCTCTCTCTCTCTCTCTCTCTCTCTCTCTCTCTCTCTTTCCCTTTCTCCCTCTCTCTCTCCCTCCCCCCCTTCCCCCTCTCTTTATCACTCTATCTTACCCATACCTTCACTTCCCTTCTTTCTCCACACAAATTCCCATTCACACCACTTCAGAAGATAAACAATTAAATACCAAATATCAGCCTGATAAAGGAAATACTTACAATTTGACTCTTGCATAAATGAGACCCAAGGTACGTACAGTACAAACACTACCACGCGTATAAATGTCAGTCTCCGTGATGTTTTCCCTGTGCGTGATGGGCGTGTGGCCATACTATTATGAGCGTTGTCACACATACACGTAAAGGAAGATTACGCATAGGAAGGGAGGGAGGGAAGGGAGGAAGGGAGGGGAGGGAGGGAAGGGTGAGAGGGGATGGAGGGATGAAGGGAGGGAGGAAGGGAAGGAGGGAAAGGAGGCAGGGAGAGAGGGAAGGGTGGCAGGGATGGAGGAAAGGGAAGGAAGGGAAGGGGGTAAGGAAGGCAAGGGAGGAAGGGAGGGAAGGAAGAGAAGGAGGGTAGGGAGAGAGAGGATTAAGTGAGGGACTAGAGGGGGAGGAGGAGGAGGAAGGGGTAAGGAGGGTTAGTGAGTGAGTTAGCCCATAAGGAAGGAAAGGAAGAAGAGGAAGAAGAAGAAAGAGAGAAAGAGAGAGATAGAGAGAAAAAGAGATGGAAGCAAAAAGAGGGAAGAGAGAGAGGGAGAAAGAAGAAAAGGAGGAGAAAGAGAAGAGAGAGAGAGAGAAAGAAAAGAAAGCGGAGAAAGAGAAGAGAGGGAGAGAGAGAAGAGTAGGAGGAAAAAAAGAAGAGAGTTGGAAAAAGAGGAGAGAGAAAGGAAGAGAAGTGAGAGAGAGAAAGAAAAGGAGTATGAGATGTAAGAGAGAAAAAAAAAAGGAAAAGTGAGAGAAATAGAATGGACGACATAGAGAGCAAAAGAAGCAGAAAAGAAAGGTAACGAAAGGGGGGGAGGACGAAATAATAAAAATGAAAGACAAAGACTTGGAAACAGGAAGATTCCTCTTAGTCCTTCTCTCCACTTAATCCTTTCTCACGTACATTAACGACCTCCTCCCGTCAGCATCTCAAGAAATCCCCCTCCTCCTCCTCCTCCTCCTTCTCCTCTTTCTCCTTCTTCTTCTCCTTCTCCTGCTCCTCGTTCTCATTTTCCTCCTTCTCCTCCTTCTTCTTCTTTCCCTTCTCCTTCTCCTTCGCCTTCTCCTGCTCCTCCTCCCTCTCCTTCTCCTCCTTCTCTTCCT
>NC_061843.1:3069625-3072125 GCF_019202785.1 Penaeus chinensis | reverse complement strand
ATAATAATAATAATAATAATAATAAATAATAGTAATAATAATAATAATAATAATAATAATAATAAATAATAGTAATAATAATAATAATGATAATGATAAAGGGAAAATGACAGTAATGACAATGATAATAAAGATAGCACTGTAGAAAATATAATAGAGATGATAATAATGGTAATTATATAATTAATTATAACATTTGTATTAATGATAATATCAGTAATAGAGATGATCATAATAAGAGATAACAATAATGATCATTATAACTTTAATGAGTGATGGTAATAAAGACAACAACAATAATAACGGTAGTAACAATATGGATGATAATGATAATAAAATTATGAAAAACAATAACAATAATAATAAATTTGATAATGAAGATAACGATGGTAACAGCAATAATGATAAACATTGACATAATATTGACAACCTATAGAAATAATTATGACGATAATGATAATAACAAATGGTGGTAATTATAGTAATAATTATAACAATAATGGTAATGATGATGGTCAGAGTGATAATGAAACTAATAACAATAATGATGATAATAATAATAATGATGATAATAATAATCACCATCATCATGATAATAATAATAATTATGATAATAATAATAATCACCATCATCATGATAATAATAACAGAGTAACATTAACCACAGTAAAATTATAATGATAATAACACTGTTAGTAATTATAATGGTAGTTATAATAATGATTACGATAATAGTAACAATAATAATGATAATGATAATAATAATGCAATATTAATGATAACGATACTAATAATGAAATAATAGCAATATATTGATAATAATAATAATAACAATAAAAATCATAACAATGATAATGGTATTGATTTTAATGATAATGATAACGATGATGATAATAACAAAAATATTAGTGGCAAAACAGTTATGATAATGATGACAATAATAATATAGCAACTTTATAAATTTGATCACATAAAATACAGTAAGAGAGTGAGAAGCCACAGTCACACTTGGATTTTTTTCCGTACAGCATTTCCACAGAAACGCGCGCAGTCACACTACCGCTTAGAACCACCGAACTAGTGTTTTTCAATACAAGATGGGCCCCTTCCATGTTTTACCAACACAAATGATTCGAAGGCGACGTTAGAGCCATGATTTCGTCGTTGATCTTAATTAGTAATCAATAATTAACTGTATCGCATGGTGCAAGAATTAACACAAAACTGAAATATCAGTAATAGATTTCAAAAAAAAAAAGAGAAAGAAAAACGATCATTTTTCACAATGGTATTGATGGATTCCTCTTGGACAGACTGGGCGTCGGTCGTACCTTCTGCCCTGCCGTTAATTCGTGGATTCTTTGTTCGGGGGGCGGTTGCTTCCCAGAATGCGAGTCGCAAGGGCACAGTCCCCTGCATTTGACAATATACTGACTGATTCTGTGTGTTATTCATTCATATTTTACCCCAAAATTTCCCTGGGTACTTTTCATGCCCTCCATTGCTATCGGGGCAAAGATAGTCACAAATAGGCAGCGTTTCCGAGGCATAATTCCGATAGATTTGAGCCGTAGAGAGTGAGGGGAATCCATCGATACCGAAATCGTCGCGGTCGGTTATGTGAAGGTATTCTGGAAAAAAAAAAAAAAAAAAACTGAAGAGCAGACGTTATGGTTAATAAACAAGTTACAGGCATCTCAATCCGAAGTCAAGGCTCTATCATCGTATTCGCATGGTTTGTAACTATGGCCTTACCCCCGCAGAGGCTCCTAGCGGTGATCGACATTATTATGAAAGATAAATCAATTGAAACGTGCGAAAAATTGTAGTTGGGTACGTTCCAGGTTAAAAAGACGAGATCAAGTGAGTGTATATTTTTGAGGCGGGGACGGGGGATCGTAGCTCGCAGATGTAAACAAACAGGCGAGCAGCTAATTGCCTTGTGTTTCTTTAAACGATAAATACGTAAAAATACAGACAGCCAGATAGATACATTACTAGATAGAAAGAGAACGGAACGAGGGAGATAGACAGAAAATTAAAAAACAATCGAATCAATGAGCAGAAATAAACAGGCATGGATAATATAGCAGGAAAAGAACACAATAAATTAGAACAAATAAATAAATAAGGATAAGTATTCTAATCATGTCAAAAGCCATAAACTTGGTAACTATAGTGTGCTTTCTGTATTTGTCTGTGTATTTGCTTGTGCTTGAATGCGTGTGAGGAAGGGAATAAAATGATAATAAAAGAAAACCTGATTACTTACTCTGATGATAATGGAACAGTTGAAATAGTGTAAACAATCCAATAAAGGCGCCGTTAGGAATGGTAATAAAGAAAACAGTAATGTAATCAATAATGAAAACTGTTGACTGCTTGTTACGATCATAAGAGGATTCTTCAACTCTTTCCTCCTCCTCCTTCTTCTTCCTCTTCTTCTTCTTCTTCTTCTTCTTCTTCTTCTTCCTCTTCTTCTTCTTCTTCTTCTTCTTCT
>NC_061843.1:3059625-3067125 GCF_019202785.1 Penaeus chinensis | reverse complement strand
CAGCTGTCATAAATGAAAGGAGAGAGAGAGAGAGAGAGAGAGAGAGAGAGAGAGAGAGAGAGAGAGAGAGAGAGAGAGAGAGAGAGCGAGAGAGAGAAGCAAGTAAAAAGTATAAGAGAGACAAAAACATAGAGAGGGAGTCCGAGAGAGTGGGAGTGAGAGGAAAGGGGGATCGTAATAGAGAAAGAGAGACTGAGGAATAAAAGAAAAAAGAACAACAAATGACAAAGGAGACAAAACGTCAGCTGCTAAAACGGGTAAGGGAAGGAAAAAGTAAGGGAGAGAATAAGCAGGAGAAAAAGTTGACAGAAATAGATATGTGGAGAGAGATAGATAGTGGAGTGGAGAGAAAAAAATAATGATATAAAAGAAAGCGGGGAGGAGACATAAAAAGAGAAGAGAAAGGGAGAGAGAAAAATAGAGGAAGAAAGGTGAAGGGAGAGGGGGAGAGAAAGAGTGAATGAGTGAGATAAGAAAACAAAATGAGAGATAAAAAGAAATAGAGACAAACAAATACTCATAAAAAGAGAGAGGGGAGACAAGCAGGTAAACTAGTAAATAGAGGAAGAGAGAGACGTAGAAAAAGACGTCTCCGATTAAACAGAGAGAGAGAGAGAGATATGAACGGACAGACGGACAGAGAAATTAGCGGATAGACAGAGAGAGAGAGGAGAGAGAAATTAGGAGACAGGCAATCAGAGAGAGAAATTGGATGATAGACAGAGAGAGAAAAAAAAAATAGCAGACAGAGAGAGAAAGAGAAATTAGCGGACAGAGAGAGAGAGAAATTAGGAGACAGACAGAGAGAGAAATTAGCGGACAGAGAGAGAGAGATAAATTAGGAGACAGACAGAGAGAGAAATTGGATGACAGACAGAGAGAGAGAGAGCAAAAATTAGCAGACAGAGAGAGAGAGAGAAATTGGCAGACGGACAGTGAAAGAGAAATTAGCAGACAAACAGAGAGAGAGAGAGAAATTATCGGACAGACAGACAAAGAGAGAGAAATTAGCAGACAGAGAGAGAGAAATTAGGAGAGACAATCAGAGAGAGAAATTAGATGACAGAGAGGGAGAGAGAGAGAGAGAGAGAGAAAGAAATAAGCGGACGGACAGAGAGATGAGCTGAGAGACAGAAAAAAAGAAACAAAATACGTATGGCTTTCAACTGAACAATTTTCCTTCTTTTAATCCTCCCAGATCCAAAATGGCGCAGCAACGCTTACGCCAACACAACAAGCAAGAAGAAGCCCGCAAGGCAGCTGAGTTGGACCGCCTGTGTGCTGCTGCCGATGCCGCCCACACGGGACTCAGGATGTACATGCTCATCACCACCCCGTCCGCGCCCAAACCAGGCCCGCCCACGCCCAAAGTCGTGCCCTTGATCTCCAACAGAGGCTCGTGGATGAAGCCTAGGCGGTGACATGGTAGAAGACGCCATTTTGAAAGCTACACTGGTTTGAATCTCTGGTGTTTGTCCTTGGTTATGCCTTGATTATGGGGCCGTTTCTCGAACACTCTGTCTTTCTGTTTCTTTCTATTTGTCCCTATGTCTGTCTTTCTGCTTCTTTCTTTCTGTATCAGTCTTTCTCTCTCTCTCTCTCTCTCTCTCTCTCTCTCTCTCTCTCTCTCTCTCTCTCTCTCTCTCTCTCTCTCTCTCTCTCTCTCTCTCTCTCTCTCTCTCTCTCTCTCTCTCTCTCTCTCTCTCTCTCTCTCTCATTCTATTGCTATGTCTCATATATATTTTGGATTTATATAACGAAAAGATAAAAGACAAATCCAATATTTAATGGACAAATGTTATATTGATAAGATATATCAGTAATAAATATAAATGAAAATACCAGTAATCTCTTTTTATTGCACCTTCTGTATAGAAACCTTGCTATTTTATATCGTAACTACCCATCTAGTCTGATATAATCTTTCTCACTCTCACTCACTCTCTCTCTCTCTCTCTCTCTCCCCCCCCCCCCCTCTCTCTCTCTCTCTCTCTCTCTCTCTCTCTCTCTCTCTCTCTCTCTCTCTCTCTCACTCTCTCTCTCTCTTTTATCTTTAAAGATGAGATAAAAGACAAATCCAATAGTTAATGGACAAAATCAGTAATAAATATAAATGAAAATACCAGTATGCTCTTTTTATCATATCGTTTATCTAGAACAATTAACCTTTTTATTGCAACGCCTCTTCGAGGAATCTGCCTTTCACTCTACCCCTTGCAGCTATGAATAAATTCCCTCTTAGATTTTAAAGAAAACTATAAATATGTTCTTAGTCTTTTATTTAGTATGAATTAGTCGCATCATTATCTATCTTCTCTTTATCTGCCCATACCCTCGTTAACAGAGTATAGGCTCGTGCTCCCTTGGAAATGACTGAGGCCCCCAGGTTAAGAACTACTGATCTGGAATTCTTACCTTTTCCTATTGTAACTACACACCTAATTCGAAACTAATTATCTCCCTCTCTCTCTTTATGTATCTATCTATCTTTCTATCTGTCTGTTTATCTATCTCTTTCTCTGTCTCTCTCTCTCTGTCTGTCTGTCTGTCTGTCTGTCTCTCTCTCTCTCTCTCTCTCTCTCTCTTCTCTCTCTCTCTCTCTCTCTCTCTCTCTCTCTCTCTCTCTAAGTTCCACATGATACAAGTATCTATAGAAAGTAATACATTCTATTCATGCCTTCACATATGCTAAAGTTTCCCAACAAAGTATCAATAACAGAAAAATTGCTATTGATGAATATGTCAAACTGTGGTCCCCGCGTGTGTTCTGCTGATCTGAACTGAAGCGAAATATCTAAATGCATCAACATTCCAGTATATATATATATATAAGTAGGAAAGACCGCACAGTTACATTCTGGCAAAATTAAGCTTGAGTTTTTCACCGCTGGTATTTTTCACCCTGTCCATGGCTGCCGCTGCTCGTGGGAGATGGAACAACAACTGAGGATTTTGTTTGTGTATCCTGTAAAATGGAAAGGCCAGCTGCATGGAGGAAGTGAAAAGGTGCTTGTGTGTAATCTACGCACGCTTGCAGTTATTTATCGTTGTCTTCTTCTTCTTTTGATACTATATCATCTATGGCAAACTGAGATGGTGATCCAAACTGCAGGACATGGTGAAGAAAGTGCAAAGAAAGCACAGTAATTCTATGAAATTAGATTAGATGCGTATAGCGAGGAATAAATATTTTTGTATACGTTATTCCTGAAATACTGTTTTCTGTGGTGTAGCATTTCTCCGGAAACTTTAGTAAATTCTCGAAAAACAAAGGTGTTGTATAGTTAAATGGAACGGACTCGTGAACCGTGGAGTCATTTGCTTCTATTGGGTTGATCTTGGTTGAAACACCGCTTCTATAGTTAAATTTATTTATCTGGATTACATACAACTTATAGCCCTAACTTACATCCTTTGGCTTTCACCTATGAACACTTGACAGTTAAATAACTGAAGTAGACGTTTCCATGTTCGCACATCTATTAATTCTAAATAAAAGCTGAAATTTATTATAACATTTTCTTATGCAGTTATTTTCATACTTTAATGGTTATTCGGTACAGAAAGGGATACGAACAGAAATAAACATATTTCCGATAAAACAAAAATTGCACAACTTAGTTTTATTACAAAGTAAACGGATAATACAACAGGAAATAATATAATATGCATTACTGTAGAATAACACAAATTACGTGTCCTTAGATGCATAAAATAATAATGTTTCCTGAGTTACGAACGTATTAGTGTTGTCAGCAATTTCACATACAATAGGATTTACCTAAAAATATTCGGCTTATTCATTAGAAATCCACACTATAAAAATCATAGAGGTTACTATGACCTGACTGACTGATCTGAAAGAACGGTAATATTAAATAAATGTAATAATAAAATGATCCCTAATATAATAAATCATAAATCATACATTTTCAATTTATATTTCCCCCTTAAAAATCAACGAAGACGACAAACGAAAGGTAAGTACATACACAATTTCGGTTTCTTTCGATAATTTTAAAACGTTGATATCTACAGCCTATATCCATTGCTTTTCTGCAATATAATATTAGTAAAATGATGACTGACCATGTTAACAGTACAACGATAGAATGAGATTTGTGAACTTGGGTACATTTTTTAAGAATAGAGTTGGAGGTACACACTTGGCAATAGCGTAGTAATATTGGCATCGTTGCTGTCGTGAGGGAGGGTTTAAAGTGTCGTAAATGAAGAATAAAAACGCCTGATAGTGTCTCGAGAAAGCTGTTTTTAAAGTGAGTCTTAATGATGGTGAAAAGCAGTCCCATTTTACTTTGTCCACATCCAGTATTTGATGTTACTTAACAATAGTCATCTACTTTTGAAATTCATCTGATACGTAGTTCTAACGGAAATCGCCTTTGCAGTGCGCCCGGTCACTGAACCAAATATTAAGAAAAGAAAAAGAAGAAAGAAAGAAAGAAAGAAAGAATGAAAGAAAAACACGCGAAGCTTTAACGACGGCACAGGAGGTGATTCGCTAATTTTCGCCGGTAAGTCTGATGTGAAATCAACTTATAATATCTAAATGGTCCAGCTGTTGCGGGAAGTAAATTATGTTAAAACGAAAGAGTTTGAATCAATGACTAAGAGAGAAAGAAAGAAAATGAAAGAATATCAGGGAGAGGATAAACAAGAAAGACGCAACGAATAAATGAGAAAGTGAAGATATTAGTTACCGGCAAAAAATCTTGTCTACGGCTATATTTTACTTTAATTATTAATCTGACTTTTGTTAAAACATCCCCACCTCCCATTCCCTTGTATGTCTGTGGGTACGTTTCACACATTAACTAGATGGTTAACACAAAGTAAATATTCCCGTAAAAGCTAACTCCACCATTCTCATTAGTGTTGTGCTGCGTGTAAAATACGTGAAATCAGTGAGTTTGGAAACTGCTCAGTGATATATAATAGATCTCGAACTGATAAAAGAAACTTTGTTTTTCCAGTCTTTTTATTTGAATAACGAAAGTTGCTTAAAGTGTATCCAGCAGTCAGTTTGTTGTTATTGAATAAGCTCAACAAAAATAATTAAAGAAAAATAAAAATTAAAAATATAAAAAAAATATATATATGTATATGTGTGTACACACACACACACACACACACACACACACACACACACACACACACACACACACACACACACACACACACACACACACACACACACATACACACACACACTCACATAAATACTTTCAAATTAAGAGTGTCAGTGACAATACAAAGTCTGGAATATACTAAAGAACGTGCATTTACATGTGTAGTGAGTAGGATCCTATTGAGGTGACAATTATTAAGTTAGCATGAAAAATGTTACTACTATTTGTAAATAGTAGCAATCCTGGTGTTTGATGACGTGAGTGGGTCGGTGAGTTCGATTGTAAACCCCAGATATTCGGGGTTTTCCTCAGTACTCTGTATCGTGGCTAGTTGCAGCTGGTTGTGATAATCATCAGCAGTCTGATATTCACTACCGTGTTTCAGACCATTGATGTTGTACCTCGCTTCATCTTTTGTTACTGAAACTAGTTCACTTGTTAAAATTTCTCCGTAAGTTGACGATCGGTTGTCGACACGAAACAATTAGTGCCGAGACCGTGGTAACTGTCGGAAAATAATTCTGTACTTTATCGCAGAATTTTTAAATCTTTGTGAGTGTTATGTATACCAATATTTTCTTTGGTAATGGAAAAACTGCCTCAGGTTTTGAAAAGAGCCGAATCGCGTAGTTTAAATGGGGAGACTTTTGAAAGACTGGTTGAAAAGGAGCGTCAATTATTGCAAGTGCTGAGAGGGAGGAGCGGACAACTGAACGGGAGTTTAAAAGGGTTGAATTGCAACACGCGCACATGGACTAGAAATAGCTCGCTTACATAAGCACATATTCTGCACAGGCTAATCCTTCTTTCCTTGAGGGTCTCAACGTACCTACTGTTGCTGACGGGGAATACGAAATAGATCGCTCCGAGCTTCTAACAAATCTTTATCACTGTGGGGAATATTATTCACCTGGATAGCTATTTACGTAGCGAGGTATCTGGTGTCTACACATCATTGCCTGGAAGCATTGTCAGCGATTATGCTAAATTAAATGATGCTTTGTTGACAGGTTATACCGTGGATGCTGATTCGGTCAGCCGGAAATTGAGGGAAAACAAGGTTAATGCTAAATAATGATATGTCCAACTAATTGTTTTATGAGACGGTACTTAGAAGGACGGATAATTATGAGTAAAATATAAAAAAATGTGAATCTTTGCTCATGAACTGTGGTTTTAGAATATTTTTAAAGAACATAAATTTCGTAATGTTGCAGGTATGGCCGAAGCGGCAGACCAGTATCGACGTGCCAATGATTATTGTAAGGGTAAGCCCGACGCGGCAAAGTCACCCCTTTAACCACTGTGCCACTTCGCTAATGAGTTCAATTGTCATGGCTTCGGCAGGCTGTGTGAGAAACCTGGACACATACTCCTTAACATGGGTTGCGTTTCCTAAAGTATGATGTCTATTTAAAAAATAATAAATAAATAGATAAATAAATAAATAAACAAGCCGGGTTAATGCTATATCTGCCCCAGTAAAATATAATGACGTGCTGATTGGTCTTATCCCAGGTGTTCAGCTCTCAAATGATAACACGTACCATCAGAGTATTGATTAGAATAACCCTTCCCTCCTATTACCGCCGTGCTCTCGTTCTCGGAAAACAAGTTAGGCTCATAACTCGGATTCCTAAGTGTGAGAATCCCATTGAAAGCCCGTGTGAAATGGCATTAGCTGTTCAGACTCTCTCTGCGAAACTAAACGCTCATTCTACTGCAGCACTTTGTTGCCCCTAGATCTTTAATGCCTTTGGTGATAAAGCCGATATTGTGAAGGAACAACAGTCTTGTAACAATCTGCACACCTTACGTAACAAAGTAAACAATGTGATTAGAAGTAAATATCAAGCAACCAGGTATAGATGATTGACAGGTTGATTCACCGTGAGTGCACTAACTGAGTAAGCGAGTTGTGATACGGAAACAAGCAGTTTGGTGGTTTACTTGGGTTTTATGTTAGTTATTTTTCTGCATTTTCGTTGGATTTAATGGGGTTTATTGCTCTTTGTTTGATCTAAAATGGCCTTAAATCAACTGGTGCTGTTTTCAACATTTTTTTTTTTTTCTTCATGATTTACGTTTTCCAGAGCTGTAGAACAGATAACTTATTCTTATAATTAATTTATTAAAGCAGCACCTCAGTCCTAAATTAAATAGAGAAAAAGGCCATAAACTTCTACTTCACGTACTTTAAAGAATTTATCAAAATTATAGTGAATCATGGCGACGGCGTCCGTAGACTTAAAACGATAATATACTCAGCCAAATAGCCAAATTAACGCTTTACTACGATCTTAAGCGTATTCGCCGCTTTATTCCTTTTTATTATTTAAAACGTTTTTAT
>NC_061843.1:3027125-3054625 GCF_019202785.1 Penaeus chinensis | reverse complement strand
TCTCTCTCTCTCTCTCTCTCTCTCTCTCTCTCTCTCTCTCTCTCTCTCTCTCTCTCTCTCTCTCTCTCTCTCTCTCTCTCTCCAAATATTTTGTTTATCTTCTTCTCAATTTCTTTTTCTTTTCCAAGATGTGGATCCTGCTGGCGGCCTCCATGCTTGTCGTTCTCGTGGCCTTCTTCTGTGTCCATTTGAGAGAGAATTCGTTGTCGTTCAAGCGGTAAATTCTATTTTTATTATTGTAATTTTATGTTAGTATTACTACTATTATTGTGTCACTGTTTATATTACTATATATGACTTTTAATCTTAATGTTACTGATATGTTATTAACTAGTGACTGATGAGGATTATTATTTAATCTAGTTATCACTATAACAGTGGATCGCGAAGGCTTGAGGGAAGAAAATTGGCCTGTTTGCTATTCATTAGTCGATATCAAAAAGACATATTCAAGGAATATTGCATTACCATTAGATAAAGAAAGCTTGTGAATGTTGCTAAATATTTTTTTTTTTTTTTTTTTTTTCATTTTAGCCTGAGAAAAATCGTGTCGGAGTTTTGAGAAAGGGATCGCGAGTGTAAAACTGTTAGGCCATTCTTACTATTTCAGCTATTGCTGTTTACATCAACCAGCGATGAATGGGTATTATTCGTGATGACTATATGCTAATATCGCGTAAGGTTTTTATCACTATATTTTATATTATTATTCTTGCTGCTACTATTGATTGAAGACCATTGTTTTGTTATCCGTAAGATCACTATGACATACCATTACTGATAATTCTACAATTACTACTACTATTGATTCATTAGCTTTATTTGTCACAACCACTTCTAGTATACCTTCCTGCCATTTCTATAATTTACCACTATTTACAACAACAGTGCACCTCCTACCCACCCCTTCACATAACCGTCAACCATACCACGAAAAGGCAATAAAATACCTTTTTTTTTTTTTTTTTTTTTTTTTTTTTTTTTTTTTTTTTTTAACCAACAGCAACAACAAGGACAAAAAACAAACTCCTGAGCTGGACACCGAGAGAAAAGTCCTTCAGGAGCAGAAGTGGGAGTCTGTGTGGTATTCATTCCAGTGGACAATAGGCTCCACGCTGGCCCAGTGTGAGTAGATACGACGGTCCTTTCGAGGGGGGAAATGTTTAAACAGAGAATGTGGGATTTGATAAAGCTTTAGATGGGATTGGCACATTTTCGATTGTTTTTGCTTATTATTCATCTATTTTTTGTTATTTTTTAATGTGTTTATTTGTTTATTTATTCATTTTTGTTTATACTTAGTCAAAATCCCAGCAGTTACGTTCCTTTTCGTTGTGATCTCTGATTCTCATTTATTTCCTTTATCTCCTGTTTGGGGATAGTTATTAGAAATTCATAAGTCGCTATACCCCCCCCCCCCCCGCGCGCATCCAGTGAATCTCCTAGCTCTTTATTTATTTATTTTTCTGTCTGTCTGTCTCCCTACCCCCTCCCCTCTATCTTCTGTATTTCAATTAGTTAAGAATTCCTACCCATTTCCTCTCTTCCTCTCGCCATTTCACTGTATCTTTCCCATGGACAGTAATCGATTTTCCCCTCCGCATCTTTCATTCATTTTTTCATTAATTAATTCAGCTTTTTTTCATTATTTTTTTTCATCCAATTATTATCTAGTTTTCCTTAATGTCACCTTATTTTCTCATTTACTTTTTTCTTTCCTTTTCTTTAAATTTCTTTTTCATCATCACTTTTCTCCCCGCAATATCGACCATTAACCACCATTTCTTCGTCTGTTATCTTTCGCACCTTTATCCATTACCCACCCTTTCCCTTATCTATCCCGCCCTCATCCTTACCCACCCTTTCCCTTATCTATCCCACCCTCATCCTTACCCACCATTTCCCTTATCTATCCCACCTTCATCCTTACCCACCATTTCCCTTATCTATCCCACCCTCATCCTTACCCACCATTTCCCTTATCTATCCCACCTTCATCCTTACCCACCATTTCCCTTATCTATCCCACCCTCATCCTTACCCACCATTTCCCTTATCTATCGCACCCTTATCCATTACCCACCCTTTCCCTTATCTATCCCACCCTTATCCATTACCCACCCTTTCCCTTATCTATCGCACCCTTATCCATAACCCACCCTTTCCCTTATCTATCCCACCCTCATCCATTACCCACCCTTTCCCTTATCTATCCCACCCTCATCCTTACCCACCCTTTCCCTTATCTATCCCACCCTCATCCTTACCCACCCTTTCCCTTATCTATCCCACCCTCATCCATAACCCACCCTTTCCCTTATCTATCACCCCCAGCTATCCCCTGGATGCCCCGAGGAAACGCAGTCAGGGTAATCGCCGGCCTGTGGCTCTTCTCCGCGCTCATCATCGCTTCCGTGTACCGCTCGAACCTCAAGGCCATGTTAATTCTTCCCAAACTGAAGCTGCCTTTTGATAGCATGGAGGAGCTGGTGGAGACCGACATCCCTTGTAATGTGCCGAAGGGGAGCATGCTGTACCAGGCGGTTTTGGTAAGGTGGGAGGAGGAAGGAGGGAGGATGGAGGGGGAAGGAGGCGAGCTAATGGGTGTGGGTTTGGAGGGGGTGGAGGGGGTAAGAAGGTGGTGTGTGTGTGTGTGTGTGTGTGTGTGTGTGTGTGTGTGTGTGTGTGTGTGTGTGTGTGTGTGTGTAAAGAGGGTAGGGAGAGAGGGATGGAGAGGGAAAGAGATAGAGACAGGAGGAGAAGGGGAAAGAGAAGGAAAAGGAGAAAGAGAGGGAGAGGGAGAGGGAGAAAGAGAGAGGGAGAGGGAGAAAGACAAAGGGAGATGGAGAAGGAAAAGGAGAAGGAGAGGGAGAGAGAGAGAAAGAGAAAGAGAAAGAAAGAGAAAGAGAGTTAGAGAGAACAGCGAAAGAAAGAAAGAAAGAAAGAAAGAACGTAAGTACTTACAATGTCATACCCTTAACACCCCCCCCCCCACACACACACACACACTGAAACCCACGCTATCAACACCATCACCGGCATCCACCCCCACAAACAAGATTATCCACATCCCAAAGCAAGATTATCCTACACACCACACATGTCTAATCCTCCCAACAAAACCCCAAGGACACGTATCTTTCCCCGTCCCCAGTACGCGCCCCCAGGATCTCTCCTCGCCCGCCTGAAGGATAAGCTGATCGACACCATTGATAAAGATAAGGCAATAAAGGACCTGCTGTCAGGAGTCAATGCCATCTTCATGGGCAAAATCATCATTGAGTTCGTGGTGCATCAAACCTTTTCGCAGGTGAGGTTTTGTTGTGTTATGATAGATGGATGGATAGATTAATGGACTGGGTGGATATATGGATATATGTATATGTATATGTACAGATATGTAGATTCGTTGATAGATGGATTGATGGATGGATGGCTAGATGGATATATATATATACTGTATATGGACGGATATGTAGATTCATTGATAGATGGACAGAGAGATGGATGGATGGATGGCTAGATAGATTGGTAGAGTATCATCGAGTTCTCCTGATTGTGTTATGCTAGATAGATGGATAGATTGATGGATAAAAGGATGGATGGATAGGTAGATAGACTGATGGATGGATAGGTAGATAGACTGATGGATGGATGGATAGATAAGTAGATAGATAGATGGATAGATAGGTACCAACTGCAATCCCTCATTCTTATCAGGGGTACCAACTGCAATCCCTCATTCTTATCAGGGGTACCAACTGCTTGACCTTTGACACAGGGAGCTGTCGCGGGTTTCATAGGTAAGCAACTTTGACCTATACCTCAGCCTCCCTTCTCTCTGCGTGTTACAGACAAGGACCTGCCCGCTGTACATCGCTCCCCAGACCTTCTTCGGAGCAACTAGCCTGAGCATCGGTTTCAAGAAGGGATCGCCACTGAAAGCCAAAGTGGATCCTGTGTATGTGGTGTTTCGAGTTTCATTTTTTCTTTTCTTTTCTTTTGAATGGTTTCGAGGATCATTTTGGTTTTGAGTATTTTTTTTTTTCTTTTTATGGTTTCTAAGTTAATTTTACGAGCTTCTTATGCCTCTCGATTATAGGATTTGTGGCTTATTTTCAATGAAACGCTCCATTTATAGTCATTTGTCTTCGGTGTTTGTGTGTATCGAACTCCTCCTTTTTCCACTATCTAAACACCTTATCTTATCACAACTGCTACCCATATACACGTTGTTACAGTGGTATTCTTCCGGTATAAGTGTGATTTCAAATCTAGGTTGGTGTACTCATTATTGCAAGGGTAGTCTTACTGTTGATGTTTGCATTCTGTATTACTGTAGTTTGATATAACCGTTTTCCTGTTCAAGTCTCTCTTTTGTGCCGGTTATTTCTGTCGCTTGTATTCCGTTGTTAATCGCTATGCACTGATGAATAATAATAATAAATGATAAGAACACACAATGGGTCCGGAATGGAAAGGTTTACATTCTTCATCAGGTGATAAAAATGACATGCATTTTCGATACAAGTTTATGTAAGAAACGGAAAACACCGTAGTCATGAATTAACTTCAATGATCACATCCGATGCCAGTTACACCAGTGAAATTGATTCTCAGTTACCAACTTTTAGCGCTCCATGCAATTCACACCCGTCAGGCTAAATCTGTTTACCAGCTTTGTTCGCTTCAGCCAATTATACCACCGTGCTCAGGATAAATCCATCACAAGCAACCATCTCTCCACGATGCATGTCAATTATGACACATCATTCAGAATGTTGTGTCAGTTAACCAATTTTACAAGCTGCATGACAATTATCCTGTGGTTAGGTGAATTCTTACACGGTAAATAAGGTGATTTGATATTGTTTTTTTTTTTCATGAACTAGCTAGCTTTTATATTCCTCCTATCAGGGACGAAAGGAGTTCACTATGACAAATGCAGAAAGATGTTTGAATGTGAATGAATTACTTCACATCTTTGTGAGCGTATTCTTTCCCATGCATGCCTTTTCTACACGCTAATTCTAGTCAGATATCAAATTGGTAGTAGTAGTAGTATTGTAGGTTGTATTAGTAGTGGTTGTGGTTGTTATTGTACTAGTTGTGGTGGTAGTAAATATATTAGTGGTTGCAGTAATGGTACCAGTGGTGGTCGTAGCAATGGCAGTAGTGGAATTGAAATTGCAACAGTGGTGATAGTAGTTGCATTAATGGTGTCAGTGATAATGGTCGTAGTGGTGGTTAGTACTAATAGCAGTTGTGGTAGTAGTGATGGTGATTAATGGTAGTAATGGTGATAACGTTAACGGTAGTAGCAGTGGTAGTAGTGATGGGAGTGGCGGCGGTATGAAATGAAAACAACGCTGAATTCATAAACAAAATGAAAAAAAAAAAAAAAAAAATAGCGACAATTATTAAAGTGATGCGAATGGTAATAATAGTAATATTTAAAATAATGATAATACGAGGAATATGAAAGAGAAAAAAGGAGCAACAACACCAATCATAATGATATCGACAACGATAATGTCGATTATAATGAGAACTCCAACAGCAACAACAAATATAATAATAAAAATAGTAATAATAACAATGATAATAATAACAATAATGATAATAATAATTATAATATTAATTACAATAATTATAATAATAATGAGGATGGCGATAATAATAATCATCATAATAATAATGGTTATAATAATAGTAATGATCAGTGATAATAAATCAGCAGTAATACTAAGAACAATGTGAATTGTGGTAATGATCATGACTGTAATGATGAATTCGTAATAATATTAATTATAAGAATACAATTATTAATAAGAATAAGAATAATCAGCATAATGATAATGAAATAAATCAATGACCGTAATAATCAACTTCATATTGATAGTAATAATAGAGTCATTAAGAATATTAAGTCACATAAAAATGTTTAAAAACAATAAAACAGGCGAATATTGACCATGATAACAAGAGGATTCATAATAAATTAAAAAATTTAATAATAACGACAATTTTAGAGTTATTGATAACTGGAATAATAACAAGAATGTGTATAGTTTTAAGAGTTTTAAATGCAACTTTAAGGTTTACGATTTTTTTTCATTGTCGGCCAGTATATGTATATATGATATTTGTTTTCGGTATTATCATAATTGTCACTTTCATTCTTGTCATTGTGATCATGATCATCATCATAAACTGGCTTCTTTATCATTGTGATCACCATCGCCATCATCATTAACATCATTGTCATTATCATCACTTTTATCATTATCATCAGCAATATCATTATCATTATTATCCCTATAATCATCAAGACCATTCATAGCATCCTTTTTATAATTACAATTATCATCATATCATTCTTTCCTTTTTCCATCCTCTTTTATATATTTATGCAGTTCCTTCTTCGGTCACTTCAGCGCATCTCTGCCCTTTCTCCTTCAGCATCCGCAATCTGAAGGAGTTCGGCATCCTCGACTATCTGGTTCGGAAGGAGACCATGTACGCCAAAGAGTGTCTCGGGCAGGAATCTCTCCTCGGCTCTGCGGAGTCTCTGAAACCTATGGAACTCAAAGACTTCTACGGTATCTTTTCTCTCTATGCTGCCGGTGAGGGCTCGCTTTTTGTTTTTTATGTTTTCCATTTATTTGCTTTATTTGTTTATTTATTATTTATTTATTTATTTGTTTATTAAGGGAGATGAAGAATGTTTTTTTTTTTTTTTTTTTTTTTTTGCGTTTGATTCGGTTGTTGTGTCGTGTGTTTTAGGTTTAAGAAATTAGAGATTTTTTTTTTTTTTTTTTTTTTTTTACTTGATTTAGATCAGGAAACTTGATAACCTGAGGATATTTTATTGAATTAGAATATAGTATATCCTTTGGTCTTGCCGTCATGTTTGTTTGTCTCTCCTTAGCAACAATTGACATTCTAATGAACTCTTCACCTTTAAACAGTTATTATCTATATTTATTACATTTTCAAAAACTCTCTCTTTGTAAAGAAAATACTACTTAAACGAAAATATCACCTTCATTTCTTAATACTTTTGTCGCTTACCTCCTTGTTGGCCATTAATATTAAATGTCTATTTTCAGGGACGTTCCTCGCTAGTGTTGTTTTCCTAATGGAGCTGATTCTTCGGAGGAAAAAGCATGCTTCAAATCTTCCCTAAATAAGATACCATTTAACGACGACGGTGACTCGGAATACAATGAAATACTGAGAATAACCTATTAATGCTGTAGTTAGTGGTAGCGTATGTTCTGAAATATATACACAAAGTGTAATGGACTGTAGCGATAGCGTGACCGGGAAATAAAGGTCTGTGTCAAGTGGTTTATGTTAAGTGTTTTCACAGCCCCCCCCCCCCCCCCTTCGGCACATATCCCTTCATGTTACTCTGAAAAAGGTTATAAAGCTGTTGGATTTAGAAATTCCTTTAGACATTTATGCCCTTATTTCATATTTCTTGTATTTCATATTCATATTTCATTTTAGCTATCTAGTTTTATTCCAAATATATTGTAATTGCAACTCACTCGCATCCATATAAGTATCACCGTGCAAATTGAGATCCTTTACTGGTGCATTTATAGTCTATTCAATCTGGATATACTGGGAAGCCCCGCCCCCTTTTCGTTAGCGCCATGCTGCGACCGAATATTCAGCAGATGTCTAAACTGGCTTCACCGACTAAAGGGCTACATAAATACATGGTCCCCGACATTCCCCTCTCTCTGTATCTCCTTTTCCCCTGTAATTTAGATCACCCTCATTACCTTAAATGGATATAAAAGCAATCACCTGCTATGACTCCTCACATGGGATTCACCTTGTACTAGACACACTACCATACTGCTATAATAAACCTACATAACCAAAAACACGTCTCCGTTCTGTTGCTCTTTATAGCCATTGAGATTATTCCAAGATACTCAGGTCTTGTGAAAAAAAAGGCCATGAATCATTTAGCAGGTTAGCTGACAGGACTGTGTTACATTTGATAATTTATACAATTTTAATCATGACTTGAGTAACGGTATTTGCTTCTCAAGCTTACTGTTTGTCTATGCAGAAGTACTTTTCGCATGAACTACTGATTACTTTAAAACCGACATAAGTGGCCGGACGTTTCAAATTATAGTTGGAATTTCTTGTTCTCTCGCAGTAAGGTTACTAGCGGCGTCAGTTTCCCGCCAAAGCTATCATTGGCGCCTAACAGTTTCCCGTTGACTTTATATTAACTTTTTCCTGTACTTAATCTTTTTTTTTTTTTTTTTTTTTTTTTTTTTTTTTTTTTTTTACTTTAATTTTTCCAATGATCATTGCAATTTTGAAACTCTTATCATCACTGAAGCATTACTTTATTATCGAAATTATTTAAGAGATGTATCAATAGGAATGAATAAAACTGGTATAAGCATATTCATGTGACCTTTTTTATACTTGTTCACATTTTATAACTATAACCTATCCTTAACTTTTTTTTTTTTTCCTACGGACACTTTCAAGATTGCACACGGGAATATTTGAAGAACAAAAGTTACTGCCGAATTAAAGGCATTTAATACATGACAATTTTGTGCAGTAGTAGTATTATGAGATTATATCCATGCATTTTGTGGTAGAGACGTCAAGTGTTGGCTTGTGGTAGATAACATGTATTTTGTCTATGGTGCTAATATATACATGGCAGGCGGTTCCTCATGTACACAAAGCTTCCGGGATAGTATAGTGGTAACGTGTCGGCCTGTCATCCGAGGGTCGGCAGTTCGCGTTCAGCCCAGGCGCTAGGCTGCAATTGTCGCCTGGAGGTTATTACTGTGGCTGGGTACCACGGTGGGTAATGACTATGCTCAATCGAGTCAGCACCAGTTGACACACACTAATTGAGTCGGGATTAGTCGACACAGGCCAGGCTCCATTTATGGGCATACCCCGGCCGAGGTTCAGCTTCGTATACCTAGCTTATCTTCCTATATATCCATACTGAACCCACATCAAGCAAGGTACATAATGACTTGTATTGACCCGCTACTAAGTTGATTGAAGTTATTCCTATGACTGATAACTGTAAGTACTGTTGCTGCCTCCTTTCTCAATTGTTGGTTCACAGGAGTCAGAGTACCACTTCATGTTGTCACTGATAGAAGATCACAGTTTGAATTATGCTAGGAATTAGCGATTTTTTTTTTTTTTTTTTTTTTTTGCCAGATAAGGTCACTGCGATACTACCTCTTTCACCGGATGATATTTTTTTCGGTTATCATGAAATTCCACCCACTGAACATGTTTTACAACGAGAGCCCACAAAAAAACATCACAGTGATTCCCTGTAGACTGCGAACAAATAGCTGTAACGACAAAAGAAGGCTTTATTACGTTACAACAGGGCGTCTAAATCAGCCTCGCTCACCGATTCCCGAACCCGCAACCCACAACTACCGAGCAGTCTAATGGAACTACAACAAATATTTCAATACACAAAGTAAAGCCAGCATGCATCACTACAACTTCGACTTCGGGTAAAGAGGATAATTCATACGTGGAATCTCTGGATAATGAAAAACGAAGTGATAAAACAACGGACTCTACAACCTAAGCAGGAGCTTCAGTTTAAAACGAAACCTCCGTATTGAATACTTAAGTGTGAATAGAATAACTGCTTAAGAAATTGTTATAAATTTCAGATTTTGTTTAGAAGTACTATATGTGCGAAAACAAATCTGTTCATTACCCAAAGATTTTTATCTTTGCTGCTATAAAAGTATCCATATATCAAAATTAACTGGAAAGTGGTGTCTACAGTGTTGACAGCAGTAAGTCAGAGGATGTTAAATCAGATGCAAATCAAGAGAAATTAAGTTAACATGTGAAGAAGGGACGTTTCGACCTAGTCTAACCCTACACACTGACTGAAGGGCTAGACTGTCTGGCCCTTCAGTCAGTTGCCTTTTGCCTTATAGCACAGTAGCAGGGTAGGCAAGTCAGTGTTTCATAGGTTCGAGGCCATAGTCAGCTTATACTATCTGCCAGAAGAAAGAAATAAGGGTAAACAGAAATTTAACTCTGCATTGTCCCTCGATGTCAGCGATGTTTTCATAGAATATGTTGCCTGGTGATTAACCTTTTCTACACTAAGGTTAATGTCTCATTTTATACTAACAGGTGGATTTACTTCACAATTAAGGACTTGTTGATACCTTTCAGATTGATGTGGGGAATTGGTGATTTGCTGCGTATGTTCATATCTTGCAGTATCCAAGCTTTTCCAAGTTCTGATAGAGGACTTCAGAAATGAGTACTATACTGCTCAGACTGCAGTTAACATTAACAAGAAGCCAACAGTTCACTGAATGTACAGTATGGTAAGTTCAAGCTTAAGAAACTCCAGTCACCTTGTATTGTATTTACTCAAAAGCTACATCTTTTTCTTTAATTATGAAGCTGATTTGATTGTATATACTGATTGTGCCACTATCCATTTGTTCGGGCAAAGTGTGATTACTATATATAATCACACCTGCTATTCTGTGTGATAATGTGAAAATTGGGAACATTAGAATTTAAAGTTTAAAACACTACCACAGTAGAAAGTATGTCAAAAATATTGAACATGTATTAGTCTGGTGAAAATTGAGAAGTTAATTTTAGAATGATGTCTATGAATTACTTCTTTAATTTCTGGCAAATGTAGACTAAACAAACATCATGTCACAGGACAAGTGTAGACACAACAGACATAAACATGGATGTATGAGTTAAAAAAAAATTAAAAAACCAAGAGGAAGTGTGTATTCATGAGTATATACTATAGATGTAACTGCTAGCTAGATCCCAATCCTATAGCGAGAAAACAACATAACGCCTTGAGAGGTCGAACCCAGTTGTCAAGGGGAAGTCATCGGGTTGTCTCTAGGGTAATAATGGTCACCCTTTTGAATCCTCACTGGATGCAGCCGTTTGGAAAAGGCATCCAGTCTGGTAAGTGTGGCACTGCCAAACAACCTTCCAATAAAGTTATGAGAGTGGCCCATGCCTTACAGTAGTAAAATAACAACAGTAATAATAATAATACACTAGTGTAGGATAATCAAAGTTTGATGAAAAATTATGCAATATATTATACAAATGTCATTTTGCAGTATAATGTGCACCAAGAAATATAACTGCTATTTTGTATTTTATCTGGACGTCAAGCATGCAGTGAATTTGTCATTATAAAGGAGATCAAATAATTCAGCACGCTCTTTTTCCGCAACTATTTGATTATAAAATAATAGATTCACAACCACATAATAAGTAAAGAATAGTATAGTGAGACTTTCATCTACTTTACTAAGAGAACATAAGTGTATGAAAATGACTTCAGTCAACTGGAAAAAAAATTATCTTATAAAATGTTGTACAATAGATCACATATCTGCACACCTACATTATATGAGAGTCAGATACAGGCTTCCACATTACCAATACTTTATGTGATCATGTACCTTACCTATCATGATATGCAAAACTTTGAATAATATTAAGATTGAACATTTCGATGTACAAATGAAAACATTCTAATACCATACTTCTGTCCCGGGAGCCAATGTGAAGGCTCTACATCATGCTTTGTAGAATTTTTCTATTACCGTTATTACTCTACTTTCTACTAGCATGAACCCCATAAATGCTTGCCAGCTTGAAATTCCTTATATATTCCGGCTAGTCCAGCAGGATAGTAATTGGAAAAGTGACTCTTTGATAAAGCACAATGGATTTTGGGAAAAAAAAAAAAAAAAAGTCTGGCATCCCAAATTAGCCTTCCTAATACTATCCCCTTTTAAAACAATGACTTACTAACCCCAAATACATGTAGTATCGCGTTTATTTTTTTTATCGAGCTCTGCATCTTGGAGTAAAGTATGGTCACATACATACTTACTAAAATAATGCCCTATTAATTAGCCATTAATTGTCCCTCACCTCCCAGCCCCTTCCTTCCCCAATATGGCTCCTATATATACACATCTCACGCACCGGCTGTGTCTCCAATCCCCTCCCCCCCACCATGTGAACTCTATCCTGCAAAGCCCATTGTACATTTGCACAAACAAGCTCCAGTACTCCCTTTGATTTTCTTCACGCATTTTTTTTTTTTTCTAAGGTTAGCATTTGACTAGTAGAAGAAATGCAATCAGGACTTCAAATTTGGCATCCACTTGGACAAGCACTCCCTCTTTTGAACTCTTTTATCATATCCAAAACCACGAAGTGCCTTGCCTGCTTGCTCTAACTGGATTAGTTCTATATTATTCGTCACTGTATTGTAGAGTACGTTCTGGTGTGACCGGAAAAATGGAAAATTTATAGTTACTCGTTTTAATAATAACTGGCATCTTCATCCATTTCTGCAGGGGATGGTTGTAGCAAATAGATGTGTATCATGACCGCAGTTTTGAAAATTTATAGAAGTAGCTATTTCTCATCAGTTAAATCATTAAGAAAAGATTTTTTTTTTTAATTAAAATACTTTTCAGTTTAACACCAACTGAAGCAGTTCTTGATATACACTTATTGTAATAGAAGTAAGAATGAATAAATAAAAATAAAAGAAGAAATAAAAATAAAACTGATTAACATACCATCTGTATATTTCATGTGTTGGACAAGTAATTTTACTAGGTAAAAATCTAGCTTTGTAAACTTACAAAGATAAGACATGATGTAAGACGTACATCAACTCGTCACATTACACAAAAATAAACAATTGGTTTAAGTTGAAGACTTGAACTTAAAAAATGGCACTTCAGCTGCTGAATTCAGTTTAATATAGGTCCGGCTGGTTTGTGTTATTTTGTGACCAAACCGATGTAAATCAGTGAATCTTAGGATTACAATGATAATGATGATGATGATAATAATAATAATAATACTAATAATAATAATAATAATAATAATAATAATAATATACTCCACTATATTACTGAAAAATTAGTAATTGTGTAAAATATTTGCAAAAAATCTGGGTGAAGTTAACAAAATAGCTAAGTAGGGTTATGACTGCCAGATTCAAATCGCTGTCCTGAACCATCAAAGTTATGCCGAACTAGTGAGTGAGTGAGTGAGTGAGAGAGAGAGAGAGAGAGAGAGAGAGAGAGAGAGAGAGAGAGAGAGAGAGAGAGAGAGAGAGAGAGAGAGAGAGAGACAGACAGACAGACAGACAGACAGACAGACAGACAGAGAGAGAGAGAGAGAGAGAGAGAGAGAGAGAGAGAGAGAGAGAGAGAGAGAGAGAGAGAGAGAGAGAGAGAGAGAGAGAGAGGGAGGGAGGGAGGGAGGGAGGGAGGGAGGGAGGGAGGGAGGGAGGGAGGGAGGGAGGGAGGGAGGGAGGGAGGGAGGGAGGGAGGGAGGGAGGGAGGAGGTGGGGGTGGGCATCTGTATGCATGTCTGGATGTGTCTGTGTGTGCACCTGTGTGTATTTGTGTGTGCACACTGTATATATATTTTTTTTTCCTGGAAGGGGGGAGGCATTCTAAAACCCTTTTCTAAAGGAATGTTCAGTAGAATTCCCTGCATAAATTATGGAATGTTTAATTTACTATGAGAAAGACTTCCTTATTTAAAAAATACATGCCTATCACATGAAATGAGGTGAATTGTCAGTAATAATGAGTTTCTTGATAATGAAGATGCTTACTGGAATCAATGGTGCTTCATTTATCTGGTGATGTAAACTAGGAGGCTAAACAAATCCACACCTATCCCCTAGAATTTTCCTTATACAATGAGTTTAATGATAAGCCACATTTCTGATTAGTCATTGCCTGTAAAAGTGGTTTTCAAAGGAGTAATATTCTGCCTGAAATCACTCTTGTCGTGGTTTCTTAGCGCCTCGTATGCATGTTGAAGCTGAATTGCCGCCACAGGATGGGAAGAAGAAGGCAGGAGAGTACACTCTCGCTCCAAGACACTTGCCAGTCCTTCTAGGAGCTCGCCAAATCCATAGGACAGGGCAGCTCTACGTACACGGTTTAATTCCTTTAAAAATCATAAAACAGCTTATTTAGAATTGTATCTGCCATTTATTCAAAATTACGTAACTCAAAATTTGGGGTCTAATACACATGTTCATTTATAATATTGGCTCTAATTACTTGAAAAGTTACCAGCCAATATCTTTAGGTATTCAGACATAAATCAACACAGCATAACTGTAAAACAACAATATAGTTTTCTGTGCTATTTTGCTGATGTCAGTAGCTATTCTGTATATACTAAACTTAGTTTATGAAATATAATTGGCCCTGAAAATAGATAAACTGAGCCAATATGCCTAATATGAATCTACACACTACATCTATTTTTGTGTAATAAATCTATCTGAATAATCCTTTTTTATATATCAATCTGCCAAGAATTACTTACCTTGTAAAAACTCTGTGTCTTATCTGGGAGTTTTCGAGCATGACGAAGGATTTTCTGTATATCTGATTGTAAGCCACCTTGTCGCACCCATACCACACAATTAAGTGCGTAGCTTTTCTCTTCTTGAATCTTTAGAGAAAAAAGGTTAAATTGCTGACTGATTTCATTTATCCTTCCACCTGTTTCTTTTGTGTGTGTCATTTTTACTGCAAATCTGACATCTTATAGTCAATAACTAAACAAAAATATACTTAAAATATAAAACATCTCTATACAAAATAACATGCTTATTGTATGAAGGTATTACGATATGTAACTATCAATCTGGTCAGATGCTGAAAATATTACTTATAAAATTTCATTTCATCCATCATCCAAGATATATCTTACATAAGAAAATATGCTTTACACTCACTGTGCATATTCTTCCAGTCAAATACACAATTTTAATATAACGTATCTACAAAATGTACCTTACCTTCAATGGAAATGGTGTAGAAGATTCATTTTGTCCATATGGATTTGTAGGCAAGAGTGAAGCAGGTCCAAGATTAGATAATTTCCCCATCCATGGAATAACATCATTGCCTGTGTAAAAAAATTAATAAATATATAATAACAATAATAGTTTAAAGCTCCTAACAATTAGTTTAATTCAATATTGGCACTATATAATCATCATGATACTTACAGTTGTTTATGAAATGTCTTTTAATCTGTTTTAGGACATCTAATAACACTAAATATGAAAATAAAGTTAAGAGAATAACCTGGGACAAAAATTGACAGCATTAAGTTTGACTTCTTTTTGTTGTCCGCCCAGGAATAGAGAATGCCATACCAGTTGTCGCCAACCTGACACAAAGCCACTGTGTTTTCTCTCTGAAAGATTAATAAAATCAGAATATTTACCCTGTTAATCTATATTCGTATTCATAAACAACTAACCAGGCGCTAATGCCCATGTAGGAAAAGCCTAAATTACCCTTTAGGTAATTTAGTTTACCCTTGAGATAAAAAAAAAAAAAAAAAATGAACTCAAGTAATGCATACTACAGACATAAAAAATTGATATAGAATAAGCTTTCATCACTACATGCCTTTAGCCCACCCTTGAGATAAAAAAAAAAAAAAAAAAATCAAGTAATGCATACTACAGACATCAAAAAGTGATATAGAATAAGCTTTCCCCACTACCTTTAGCCCACCATGGAGCAAGACGCAGAAAGAGGGTAATTTCCCCTCGTCGTTCCCACTTTCATCATCACTCCCACCGTCAGTCTTGGGTAGCATCACCATGTCACCTGATTAAAGAAGATTATATTATATTAAAATATTATATGCACATGAGGAATAATGAATGGATTGTGCGACAAATCTTACTTCACGATATAAGGTAGCATCTTTACTATTTTAGTTTCAAATGTAACATAATGGGCAAATCTACCATTTTAGGAGAATCTCCACATTTTAACACTAAATACTGCTCAATCTCCAGAAAAAAAAAGAGAGAAAAAAAAAATATATATATATATGTATGTATATTTAGCATAATAATAATAATAATAATAATAATAATAATAATAATAATAATAATAATAATAAAAACAACAATAACAATAATAATGATGATGATAAATAGTAATAATGATAAAAGTAATAATGATAACAGTAATGATGCTAATAATAATGATGATAAATGGTGATGAGGATAATAATAATAATAATAATAATAATAATAATAATGATAACAATAATGATGCTAATAATAATGATGATAAATGGTGATGATAATAATAATAATAATAATAATAATTATTATAATAATAATAATAATAATAATAATAATAAAAATAATAGTAAAAATAATAATAATAAAAATGATAATAATAATAATAATAATATTTACAATAATAATAATAATAAAAATGATAATAATAATAATAACAATAATAATAATAATAATAACAATAACAATAACAATAATAATAATAATAATAATAATAATAATAACAATAATAATAATAACAATAATAATAATAATAATAATAATAATAATAACAACAATTATAATAATAATAACAATAATAATAATAATAATAATAATAATAATTATAATAATAATAACAATAACAATAACAATGCACCTTATCCCAAAATAATTTATAAACAATAAAATTCTTTACAGACAGAGACGTATCACACGTTACATACTATATGGTAACTAACCTTTAGTGGAAAGAGGAAGCACAAGATGTCTGGAGAAGGCAGGAGGTGAAGAAACGTCTCCCATGTTTAGAAATCCCAGCACCTGGATGGCAGAATCTACGCTCACACGTATCACTTCAAAATCATGGTGACGGCAGTAGGGCTTGAAAATAAAGACCGTAAGTAAGTAAGTAAGTAAGTGATAGGTAAAGAAAATTCATTACTCTCTTCCTATTGTAGCTGTGTATTTAACCAAGTCTCACATATGCTCAAATGTTTAGGTTGATGTATATTCCATATCACATAACATTAAAATAGGAGGAAGTACTGTAAAGGCTATGGATATACCTGAGGTGGAGGTGACAGGGTAATGGGAGCAGACAAGTTCCCACAGTGAAGACTTCCAGAATACGAGGAGAAGTTGTTCTTAATAAGCTGGTCAAATAATTCTGATACTGACTGAAATAAAACCAAAAGTAGCATCAATGAAAAATGGGGTGTATTCTTACTAAATATTTTGTCTTCACTTCCTCCTATATAACTTATTTATTCACTACAGCCAATGCTCCAGGCTGCTGACACAGCAGATAATTTTAAATAAATAAAATTGTATGTTTTCAATAACTGTATCCCTTATAATGATCTATGGATAACATTCCATTCTGATAGGAATAAATAGCATAGTATTTTGTACCTTTTTGCTTAATCCACCTTCTGGAACAAGAATATCACCCTCGCCATTCAGTTCAACCAGACGTTGATATAAAGGTTTTGAAGTCTGAAACCAAAGAATATAGCAAGAAGCACATTGATAAATCAGTCAAAGATGAACTACTCTTCTTCTTAATCCTATTGTTCTTTTGAGTTAAACAAAACTCATTCCTTTCTCATGGAACATACAAGAAACATAAATGGTAATGCTACACTGATAGTTAAATCAATCAGCATTCACAAAAAAGTTAATATTATATTTCTAAGCACTCTGAATCCTGTTTAGGATAATTAATCAAGATCAGCTCAACTTTACCTGGAAGCCTGGTTCACTTGGGTTGGCAATACAAACAATGCTGAGTTTTGCAGGAAATGGGAAGGGCAAAGGGAACTGAGCTGCTCCTCGGGAATGAGGAGACATCAGACACTTCTGCATGGCATGCTGTCCTATCCCTGCATTACCATCAGTCACCAATACAATCTGAGAGAAAAATGCACCAACTTAAGGGATATACAAAGGAGTTGCACTCCATAACAGCAAGAAAAAAAAATCAAAACAAGAAGTGAGAGAAGCACTGGCAAAAAGTCCCTTGGTTACCTGGCAAGGAGTTCCATTCCCCCACTCCTCCAGGATATGCTGAGCCGCACCAACCAACCCAACATCAATGCTCGTTTTATCTCCTTCTTCTACTAGATTCAGGGCATTTTTTATGGATTCAAAATCCCTTGTAAAGGGCATAAGGATTTTGTATACAGATGAAAAGGATATCTGCAAAGAAGGTACAAGAAATCATTAAAAGATGATTATCTTACTTAATATTAGCAAACTGATATCTGAAAGAAACAGACTTTTGTCAGTTATCCAAACATTAGAATAAAATATCAAATTTAACCCTTACCAAGCAAGCAAATTCTAATTTACAGTGTTGGGCAAAGTGATCGAGAAGACTGTGACATCCATGGGCAGCAAGGTCCTTCCTCAGTTCTAATTTTTCTACTTCTTCACTTTGGCTGGGAGTTGATACATCTACACTCCGGCTCATAGAAAGAGACACATCTAGGAGGATTACTGTTGGCATCTTCTTGCATATATAAATCTGTGGAGATCAGGAAATGGATACCACATTAGAAATAAATCCATTAGTGCCTATCTAACACCAAACAGGTTCAGAATTCCTTCCTGATATAAATAGTACACAAATAAAAGCATATTGTATTTAATGTCAATAAACATATTTCAAATGTTATGAAGGTATGTAGATTCAGTTCATAATGTATATAGTATCCTTATTCCAGCAAAATACAGTTCTTCTCATCTAAACCCTAACTTCATGCTAAAAATTGAAACTGAAACTTGTTGATTATACAATGTAATTTCTCATTTTTTCAGAGAAAAATATACTCTTTTCTTGGCACACAAGAGACTTCTTCATCATAACCATGGCATTAATACTGCTCAAGTCAAACTGCCACATAAAAAACAAAAAAATTCAGTTCTTTTCACTGATAATTAATTTCCTCTCCTTGTAATTAAACATTTCCAAGACTGTCTCCCCTGTCAATAAAGTATGGTCACACAGACTAACTATAAGTAAAAAGTAACTGTCACAAATCAGTATGACATATGGGGTCAAACTATAAGCACTGGGATCTATATTTCAATGACCAAGTTCACATACTCATTTGCAACTTTAGTGTAGATGTTTAGGCTTTAGTTAACTTAGAGATTGTCTATTAAACCTCACTATATACTCTAGTGTGAGTTGATAGGTAATCTCCATGAAGCTAGACTGGATTTTGGCTAGACAATCTTTTTGTAGGGTCATATTGTTTAGTTCTGCTCTCTATAGTACTTGCAGTCCTGTGTCAGGGAGGGTATATAAATATCTATATAAATAGCTTTACTGTATAATTCCATCTTAAATATTGTGACCATGTTTGTATGGTTATTTCTAATATCAGTACATATCTCAAAGTTCAGGAGAAAATAAACATCATATTATGTACCAAATTTGGGAAAGCAGCAAATGGGATTCTTGCAATTCTGCAAAAGGTTTATGAAAGTATGAGTGGGTAATTGTTTTGAATAGAGAGGTGTACAATATCAAAAGAGAACCAACAACAAGCATCAGAATCATTAGATCACCATGAAAGAAGTTCCTGACACTTAGATCAGTTCTGACACATTACTACCAATTTTGTGAATAACCATGACCTTTATTTTAAGGATGATCACTGGTGTCTGGTGTTGGCTCTATGACATCAGGCACAAACAACCTGAACTGCAGTATAATCCACTGAGTGCTTTGTCACAAAAATGCACACATACACTATGAATTGAATTATGTTTTTAAGCTATACCAACTCCCTTGTTACTCCCAACATTGTACTCTCCACATTTGGTTCTTCTCCATTCCCAAGCTTTTGGCTCACTACTTTAACATTGTGGAGATTACAAATGAAACCTGATACACACAAAAAATGGGACTACAATGTAGTATTCTAAAAATGGCTGCAAAAGGTGAATATTCAGTGAGGAGGGTGGCCAAATCTAAATCAGATATGTTTTTTACTTTATAAATGTTGTATTAAAATATTTTGTTTAAAAAGTGTTAGGTTTAGAATTGCATATAGGTAAACAGAGCAAGGGCTGATAGGAGGCATGAGATCCAGCACATGCTCCATTATTCTTCAATATATATGTGGAGGTTATGGTGAGAGAGGCCTCTGGATTCTGTGGAAAATGGTACAAAGGGTGGAGGAAGAGTGATTGAAGCCAGTAGGTTTGTAGATGATTAGGCAGCAATAGTAGCAAACACAGAGGAGGATTTAAAACGAGTGATGACTAAAAGTCTAAGTATGAACTTAAAGAATAGGATGCTAAAGTCTTTGGAATTTACTATTATATGGATATGAAGAAGTCTAAAAAGAATAGGGAAAGGAAGAAATTCATGACAACAATGAATCAAAGAAAAAGAAAATAGCCTGCACATATTTTAGACTGTAGAGTCACTTAAAGACAATGTTGTAAGGTTGCCTAGAGGGAAGAAAGCAGACAGGAAGACCAAGAAAAATTATGTTAGTTATGGTGATCTAGGGAAATTTAATTAATTTTACAAGCTAGGCACAAGACAAGACTATTATGACAGTATGGACCTGAAATGCTAACTACCAGAAGAAGACTGGAAATTTCTGATTGCATTTACCAATATTTGGACAATTTCTTTGTCCATAAATAATATAAAGATACAAAGTGATACATGTGGACCTGACACTAAATATATCAAACTTGAAATTCCAACCTTTTCTCTGAATAAAATGCTTTCATTGATATGAAAGTGCTTCTTAATGCTCCAACAAGTCTTAAAAGTCATCTGACATATAATGTTGGGCTTTTCTTTAATTTGCCATGCAATCTTTTTTTTTTTTATATAAATCTGCACAAAAGGTTGTGATGAATTTATATCTTTATTCCATCCCATTAACACCTCTGCCCTGAGTTCATTTCCGCATGTCTCCAAATAAAATATGCTTGAAGTACAGCCATACATCAAGGCTGTTTCTTTAATGCTCCATGTTCTACCTGTATGTCTTTGAAACTTACACTTTATATAATTTTTCATATACTATATTTCTTACCTGTGTAGTGAATGGTTACACTTATAAGATATTCTAATACATATACTACTATTTTGTGTAGGTTATTCTCAAACATTTTTACAGCAAATTTCAAAACCTGATGTATTTATGAAAGGTAATACTAAGGAATTTTATTAAAATTTACATCTTTCCCATTCTGAGGTATGTCGAAGTCGATTCTGAAGGACTTTGTGCAGGAAAGACATTGCTTACATGCTTTAAATCTAATAATAATTTAAGGTATTCATTAAAGCTTCAAATCTATTTCTGTTCCCTGCTGACCACGGAAATGATGACAACCCACTCTGCTTAGCACAAAAGGATTTACTCACTTTTTGCACATTCCCAGCCTATAAAATGAACTAAGTAAGCCACAACGGCAGAAGACAGTTTCATACAATAGCATTCATATGACTGTCGAATACTGTTAGAAGAGAGGAAGTACCGCCTTGGCTAGAATCTGCGTGGTTAAGGGAGGTACTAAGCCGAAAAGAAAAAAATAAGAAAAAACATTCGCGAGGATATATATTCCGACCTTTCTGCACCTAGAAATCTCCTTATGCTCATGCACTAATTGTGTATATATTCGTATTTGTCCTATTATCACCTAAACGTATATTCATATGTGGAAATAAATAACACCATCTATGCAATCTATTACGATAGAAAACTTTATAATCATTTGCAAAACCTACACACTAGTCAGTTATGATTCCCTTGCCTCATCCGCATAGCTTTACACACGTAAACAAAGTCGGTGTTTACCTCAAGCAGTCAAACCGCAGTGTTGTTATCCAGTCCTGAGTATTAGTCGCACAAAAAGCCCTCTTTCCCTTGAATTGCTGAAAACTATTAAGATTGTCATCTATATAACTATCATTATCACTGTTATTATTCTATCAATATTGTTATTGTTGATATTATTATACTTATAATTATAAATATCAATATTATTAACATTATTATTATCATTGTTCTTCTTATTGTTATTATTATTGTTATTATTGTTATTGTTATTGTTATTATTGTTATTATTATTATTATTATTAGTAGTAGTAGTAGTAGTAGTATTGTTATTATTATTATTGTTATTATTATTATTGTTATTATTATTATCATTATTATTATTATTATCATCATTATTATTACTATTACTATTATCATTATTATCATTACCTTTATCATTATTACTATTACTTCTATTATTACAATTATTATTATTAGTATTATCATTATTATTACTATTATTATTATTATTATTATTATTATTATCATTATCATTATCATTATTATTACAACTATTATTATTATTGTTATTTTTATTATTATTATTATAATTATTATATATTATTATTATTTATATTGGTATCATTATCATTATCATTACCACTGACCCGTAACATGTGGCAAATGTAAAAAGCGTATTGTGAAGATATAAGAATGAATTTCTTCACAATACAAGAGATGTATCTTCGACAGAAATACATGATATAACTGGAACCTGTCAAATACTTCTCTTGTATTATTAAGATATTAATTCTCATTCATACCTTTAGTTATAACCATTATTATTCTTACAATTATTATCATTATTATCATTATTATCATTGTTATAATTTGTTTTTATCAATATTGTTATTATTCATTTTTATCATTATTGTTATTATCAATATTATTACTATTGTCATCATTATTATTTTATTATTTATTATTATTATCATTCTTATCATTATTATTATTATTATTACTATTATTATTATCATTACTATCATCATTATTATCATCATTTCCATTATTATTATTGTCATTATAATTACTATCATTATCATTATTATTGTTATTACTATTACTGTTTTTATTATCATTATCATTATTAATACTGTTATTAAATTATTATAATTATTATTATTATTGTTATTACTATTTGTATTATCATTATTATCTTTATCGTTATTATTGTTGTCGTTGTTATGGCATTGCTATTATTATCATTACTCTAATTAAGATGATTATTATTACTATTATTATTATTATTATTACTATTATTATCATTATTATTATCATTATCATTTCATTACCGTTAATGTTTTTAGTTGGTATTATTGCTGTTATCATAATTATCATTATTTTCATTGTTAACATCAGCATTATCATTATCATGATGATTACTATCATTATCATGATTTTTATTATCATAATCATTAGGATTTATATTACCATTTCCATTATCATTATTGTCATTATCACTATTATTGTCATTATTATTATTATTATTATTATTAATACTATTACTATTATTATTATTATTATTATTATTATTATTATTATTATTATTATTTTTATTATTATTATTATTATTATCATTATTATTATTATTGGTATTATTAGTATTATTACTATTATTATTATTATTATTATTATTATTATTATTATTATTATTATTATTATTATCATTATTATTATTATTATTATTATTATTGTCATCATCACCATCATCATCATCATCATCAAGATTATTATCATTATTATTATCATTATCATTATAACTATTATTATTATTATATCTGTCATTATTAGTATTATCATTATCATTAGTAGTACCATAATTATTATTATAATCATTAATATTATTATTATCATTATTATTATTGTTGTTGTTACTATTATTATTATTATTATCATTATCACAATTAGTGTTACTATGATTATTATTGTTAATGTTGTTATTATTTCATTATTATTATTATTGTTGTTGTTATTATTATTATAAATATCATTATGATTTTAATTATTATCATTATAATTATTATCATTATAATTATTATCATTATTATTATTATCATTATTATTATCATCTTCATCATTATTGCCATTATTATTATCATTATCATCATTATGTTATTGTTATTGTTATCATTATTTTTATCATTATGATTATGATTATTATTGTTATTATTATTATCATTATCATTATTATCCTTATTGCTATTATTTTTACCATTATTATCATTATGATTATCATTATTATTATTTTTATTGTTATTATTGTTATCGTTATTCCTATTATTACTGTTATTATTATCATCATTATTATTGTTATTATCATTTTTATCATTATTGTTATTTTTATTATCATTATTGTTGTTATTATTTTTAGTAGTAGTAGTAGTATTGTAGTTGTTGTTGTTATTGTTTTGCTGTTATTACTATCATTATTATAACCATTATTATCATTATTACCATCATTATCATCATCATTATTATAACTAATATCATATTTTTTATTATTTAATATCATTATCATAGATGTAGTTTTATCATTATAGTATTATCATTACTATTCTTGTTATTATCTTGTTATTGTTGTCATTATTTATAATATCCTTATTATTATTGTTGTTATTATTTTTCATGATCATACTTATTGGACATAGTAACGCATTTATCATCATTATCATTATCACCAAAATTATCGTCAGTAATATCATCACTATTATCACAAATACTTTTATGTTGTTGTAGTCAATATTAATGTTTTAATTATTATTATTGCCATTACCATCGTCATCAATATCAAAGGAATTTTAAAGCTCACCAAAAAGTCATCCAGAGGAACGATATAGTTAATTTCTTAACAGGCTTCTTCGATGGCGTGGTTTTAACGACCCCAAATACCCTCAAGAAGAAGGATTCTTAACTCTTGAAGACTTTTCGAACTCCTCATGAACTTGGACTTGCGGCAGTTCTCACAGATGTTCATATAGTATGATTAGACTTTTTCGCAAAATATCCTGCAAAGCCGATATTTTGAAGGAAGAACGGCACAACATAATGTATGGTAAAATACTTCTCTAGACCTTCGCTCACCATACAGTACACGGGGTATTGTATACCGTGGGGTTAGGGATCGAAAGCCCCACCTGAATCGACTAAGATTATCGGAAATATCGACCTTAAGTGCATTTTCCGGACACTCTTGCTTCGGTCGTGCTTTTGAGACAACAGTTAAGGGTCATGAAGCACGGGTTGCAAGAAAGGACTGAGAGATCTATAGCACGAAAAGCTAAATTGATTGATTATTTAAAATTATCTGCTGCGTCAACAGCTAAGGTCATTAGCGGTGAACACCTTGTTAGACTGAAATAATAAAATATTTAAAACGTTCAAAAATCAATCAATATATGTCATATATAACAATAAATACAAAAAGCGGAAGTTAGGAATGCCCGAGCAACACCCATGACGAGAATCAGACTGACGGTGTGTGTGCATGGTATGGGGAAGTTCCTGGCTGCCATACTGAGTGTACTTGGCGATCTCTCTTTTCTTAGACCCTCGTTTGCAGGAATAATTCAACCTGTTCTTTCCTCCCCCGCTCCTCCTCCTCCTTCTCCTCCTCCTCCTCCTCCTTCTTCTTCTTTTTCTTCTTCTTCTTCTTCTTCTTCTTCTTCTTCTTCTTCTTCTTCTTCTTCTCTTCTTTGTTGGATGTGATCGATTTTAGTCCCCGGGATTAGAATGATCCTCAGGGTCAACTGATGGCCATCTTGAAGTAGTAGAGAGAGCAGCTTGGGAAGATGCTGTAACTGCAAATAACACGACACTGCACCCCTTCTACATGACTCTACGGTGCAGTCAGCAACGTGAAGTATAATGCAGGTGGTTTGAACTTTTATGATTACTTACTTGCTTTAGAGGTAAAAAAAAAATGTATGAACGACAACGAATCTCTCCACAGTGCAAGAGATGTATTTGGCCAGTTCCGATTATATCTTCATCAGATATGAATATGCAGTATATGTATTTTTGATGAAGATATAATGAATACTAGTCAAATTCATCGATAGCTCTGAGAAGATATTCGCTTTTTTTTACATCTGTCGTAGTAATCACCGTTCATTGCTTTATAGACTTTGAAACAAATAAATCATGGACTTGATCATAATAGTATCAAAAGTTGATTCAACATATCTGTTGGTTACAGGAGAACAGGACCCAAAGACAATTTGCATGAATTCTTTAATCCTCGCACTGGAATATAGAGACTGTAGACACCCTTGCGGAATATACATGGGATACGTTGATCTTCCAATTGCAATTACCAAATCTCTTGCCAATTTCTCTCACAACCTCAAGATAAATAAATTACTGTTTTCTCAAAGACGTAGACCGTGAGAGGTTAAAAAATCGTTTCTCTAAATGTTAACTAGGAATTCCGAAATGGTTTCTTCCCGAAGTATACATAGATAACCAAACCTAACCTTAGAAAATTACTAAGAATGATGGGGTAATTGAGAGGTTGAGTGGTGAACCTACACGGACTTACTAATAGAATGTGATATAATCAGTGGCTTCAGAATTCATAATATTTTGACTTATATCAATACTCTCTCATAACCATAAGGCTCTATCGTATCGTAATATTGTATCTCGACATATTTTTTATTTATTTTTTTATTGAAAATATCTCCCGGGATCTGCGTCTGAACTGAAGGTTAAGTAAACACTGTAATGAAACCAGAGTATTTATTAAACGTAATGTATTATATAATATAACGCCCTGTATAGTGTAGATAGGATAAAGTAGCTAGTGGTTATTCCATATGATAGTGAGTGATAGCAATAATGCTTATAATAATAATGATGATAATGGTAATGGTATTGATGATCGTAGCAACAGCAGTAGTAGTAGTAGTAATGATGACAGTGATGATATTGGTGGTAATGGTGATGATGATTGTGATAATGATGATGATAGTGATGGCAATGATGAGGATGAGGATGATAATATTGATGATAATTAGAATGATGATGATGATGATAATGATAACAATAATAATAATAATAATAATAATAATAATAATAATAATAATAATAATAATAATAATAATGATAATAAAATATAATAATAGTAATGAAAATAATATTAGCAATAATAAAATTGATAATGATAAAAATGTTATTAATAATAGTATTGATAAAAAATAAGGATGACGTGATGATTACACTAATTACAATTAATGATAAAAATGATGAGGAAAAAGATGATAATCATGAGGATAATAATCATACTAATAATAGTAATAATAATAATCATGAAGATAATGATAATAATAATGATATGATAATAATTATGATGATAATAAGAATAACTGATGATGATGGTAATGATAAAAACAATAATGATAATGACGATAAAAATGATGGTCACGATAATAATTATGATTATGATGATGATGACGATGATGATGATGATAATAATAATGATAATAATAATAATAATAATAATAATGATAATAATAATAATAATAATAATAATAATGATGATGATGATGATGATGATGATGATAATGGTAATGGTGAAAATAACGATAACGATAATTATAGCAATAACAATAGCAAGGATAATAATAATGATAGTAATAATGATAATTATAATAATAACAGTGATAATAACAATAATGATGATAATTATGATGATGATGATAATGATGATAATGATAATGATAATAACA
>NC_061843.1:3002125-3017125 GCF_019202785.1 Penaeus chinensis | reverse complement strand
CCCTCTCTCTCTCTCCCTCTCTCCCTCTCCCTCTCCCTCTCTCTCTCTCTCTGACACACTCCTGTCTGTTATTATCTGGAATTGGTTAAGATCACCCTACATGTCTTCATATCTTAATCAACACAATTTCTTCAATACAGGATCAACATTTCCAAAGGCAAAACCACAGTCGGGAATATGGCTGGCGGGTTTACACGGAATATCTCGCATAATACTCTTGCCACTTTACGCATCATGGTGGATTCGAGAGACTTCATGCACAGGCTTCTTTGTGGTCTTGTCAGTGTACAGCTCAATACTCATGTCTGGAATCATCATGTTTTGCTGTAGGAATGATGAAGCGTTTCTTAAGGTTAGTTTTATCTGGGCTTGAAAGTTGGTTATGTCTGCATATTCACTAGGGGGGTTATTTGCTGTGGAAATGACAACTAACAAGTACTCTTAGAACCTCCTTCTTCTAAGGAAAAAAAATTATCATCATTAACAACACCTGCAAAATGGAGTATAGTGTTGAAATATACCAGTTTTGATAGGCTTCTGCTTTGAGATAATCTGTTCTCCCCTTGTGTTCGATGTTGTATGTAGCCACTAGGGGGGTTATTTTCAGTGATTAGAGGAAAAAGGAAAAGTAAGAATTAGAGAAACAGGGAAAATTGGAAAAAGAAAAAGAGAGATTGATAAAACAAGTATGAAAGAGATCCAGATTCCAGAGGGAAGCTACTTGTATATTTAAGTTAAATGACTTATAAATTCCAGCTGAGAAAATTCTCATTACTACTTGAAAATGGCATTGTTCAGGGATGCATGTGCACAGAGGACAGGAAAGTTTGTGTTTTTGTATACTTTCATACACAATTATTTAATCTAAGATTGCTTTTATATAGATAGCTGAAATGTGGTAGATTTTGACTTTTATGGTAGGGATAAATTTTGCCATGTGTAGTCCAGTGTCAATGTGAATCAGGCTGTCATATTGTGGGAATTTCCACAGGATTTAACTTTTTTTAATTAATCATATCAGGTGACTACTTTCTGACATTATCTAATTTTAGGGAGAATATTTGGTTCAATTTGATATTTAGAATGTAACAGTCATTTACAATGCAAATTTTTAAGATAGTGTTGAAATAAGGATCTGTTTATAATGCTGTCCAAAATTATTTGATTTAACATTATCTTCATAAAAACCTACCACATTATTAGTTATTTTAATATTAGACTTTCTCACAGGACATTCCAGCCTCAGAAGTACTGCTACCATGCGTAGGGATTTTGGTGTTAAGTGTGATTCACTCTCAAATCGTATGCACACGGCATACGGGAATTTCATCCCCGAATCACAGCCGAGGAACAGTTGGCATAAGACATGGGAGGAGGATGAGGTCCCTACGAAGAAGTGTCTCACTGAAGGGACGGGGTGAGTGGAAGCAGATGAATGAATGATGTCAGAGAGGTGAAGAAATAGTAATACGTACTTTGATGAAAGATGTGAAAGAGGATTTTTAGTAACAAAAATTAGGCAGGGTACGATGTTCGGAAGTTTAAGTTTTGTTTAGGATATTGGGGAGGCAGTTGACATAGATTATATGAGTATTAATTTTAGAATTAGGATGTCTCACATCTGAAAAGGTTTTGTGGATGATATTAGCCCATTTGCCTCAATTGTATGTACTGTTCACTGTAGTGTTTTGTGAATTTTGTTACATACTGATGGCTCCACATGTACTCAGCCATCAAGGAGTCACTGAGTTGGCCCTAATGATTTCCCCATTCCTTGAATTTGCAGGAAAATGTTTTTTTTTTTCTCTAATGATAGTAATACTGATACTGTTATTATTGGTATTGGATTTATAATCATTATAATTTTATTAGCATACTAATAACAATAATAACAATAAGAGAATGAAAAAGAAGCTTTCCGAAAATCAAGGAAAAGGTGAGGTAGGTTGGACTGATAATTGACTCCTAGGTCACTAAATACTTATAGAGTTATTTAAGTGTAGACAATTAATAAACTAATATTACAGGTGGGCATGGCATGTATTCTTGACATCTGGGCTGATTGGGTTAAGGTGTTAGGTAATTGATACAATAGGTTCAGAAATTTTGTAGAAAACTTTATTTTGTGCATTTTCAGATTTACTTTTTTGCTTTCCAGGTAAATGTTCGTGTAGCAGTACTAGGCGTGATACTACAAGATTATCTGTTAATCCACCTAAGAAACACAATAGGTCACCATTTAAAACGTTCAGGTACCTGTGGTTAAGTTGTTTTGTCTGCATGTATTAGCACCTGCATTTGTTTTTTTCTTAGAAACATACAAACAAATCAAATACACACACACATGCATGCACATGCACATGCACACATACACGCACACACGCACACACGCACACACGCACACACGCACACGCACACGCACACGCACACGCACACACGCACACACACACACATACACACATACACACACACACACACACACACACACACACACACACACACACACACACACACACACACACACACACACACACACACACACACACACTATCAAGCTATATATATTCATGATCACATATTTATGAATTAGCTACAAATTCAACTGCAAAAAATGTAATGTACTACTTCATTATTTAAGAAATAGGCTGGTTGTATTATTGATGAAACTTTATCTTCCCTATATAGATCTCATTCAGAGGAGCCAAAGCACGAAGAGGTATACCCTTTACGTCCACGGTCAGCCTCTGAGAACAATGTTGCCCCCTGTGTGGACTCGAAAGGCAAACCGAGCATTATAATTTTTTCATCCGGCTCCTCTCAGAATGTCAAGGCAGATGAACAGTCCAGTTCTTCTGCCACTACCTCTTCCAGTGACAGGAGCCCAGTGGCGGGCATTGTGGAAAGCAAGGGGGAGATATTCATCGATCAGCTGAAGAAAAAGGGGCTGCAAGAATTTTGTCCAGCTGATAACGGTGGTGATGATGGGCGTAATGTGAATACTCCCCTGGATGGAGGTGTTGGGAGAGTTGATGACTGCAGGACTGAGAGTTGCTTGTCGAAAGGCAAATGCGAGGGAAAGAATAGCCTGCTGCGGACCCCAGGGCATTGAGGACATTGCACCAAGTATACACCTTAAGCTTCCCCGAGAGAGACCAGATGTTGATGGGGGTAGCGATGGAGGAGAGGAAAGTGGTATGGGGGACTTTGAAGGCCCAACTACTGATACTGACAGCTGGAACATGAAGAAGACTGCAAGGCGTTCTTGGTGCTCTTGTTCGTGTGGGAAGGTGAGAAATAGCACCCAGTTATTTGTAAAGGTTAGGATTACTTTTTACTTGCATCATGGTTTGGAATATTAACCCTTTTGTTGTGCAATACCTCATATTATCCAACTATCCCTCCTTTTTTTTCCATTACTTTGCAATGCTTCATATGAACTGGCTTCTTTGCAGAACCATTTGAATAATCAGCCACTGTGTATTACCTGTATACTTGCGTTAACAGCATAGAGGTGCTTGGAAGGCCTTGAACAGTGTAAGGGATTATTGTTTGTGCTGCTTGTGGTTGAGGGCTCGTGTGTATTTGTGACCCAATGTAAAAGGATGAGAAATGGATGTTTAGAGGTATTATATATTCAGTGAGAAAGGAATGTATAGGGGTCTGTATACAGTGAGAAATAGATATTTAGAGATATACATTACCCAACGATGTATCAACTTAAAATATAATTAGATACAGGAAAGAAGGGAATATGGGATATTTACATGTACACTACCATATTTTTTTTATTTTATTTTTGCATACAATAAGTTTGAGTTAAAAATAAAAGAAAATTGGACATTATTCTTAAGCCTTAGGAAGGGATGGTCAGCAATGAGGTATAGCACAGGGAAAGGATTAGATCTATTATTAAAAAGTAATATGCATCCAGCACATTTAATTGGCGGATTAAGTTACTTTAATTACCACTTTTGAAAATTTATTCCTGATGGTTAAAACAAGCTTTAATAATTTGTTTCTTAAAAACAAAGAGATGGTATGTCATGATCTTGAAATATTGTTCTCAGATATTTTAAGAAATTACATGAAATTAAATGTAATTACATTAACATATTTAAAAGGTAAAAAATACATAAAGTGATGTTAATCAGGTAGTCTTTTCGGCATGAAAAATGTATTTATATATATATGTATTTTATTAGACTATAAATCATTAAGTATGCAGTAAGACAAAGAAGAAATGAGAAGCAAGTAAAAGCTTAAGAGTATGGGTATTGCATTTATTTAGCATGCACAAAGCTTGCATTTTATCTCCATAACACCCTAAGAAATATGCACCTTTTTATTGTCAAAGTTACGTCTAATGTTTATCAGCACTAAAGCACTTTATCTGATGAGGGTGAGTTATGGTCGCTCACATAGACCCTATGTTGAAAACAGTGTTGATCTTTGAGAATGTAAATGTGGTTCCCTTTTATTTATTTTTTTCATATTTTTAAAAATATACATTTTTAAAAATATAGACACTAATCATGGTTTTGGTTACCCATTTCATGTCCAGTTGCCTCAAGAAATTCCTAAAGCCTCTGTGTTACTTTCTGTCAAGATGTGGCACTGTCACAGTAGTAGGGTAAATACCCATAATAATTAGGGTAAATACCCATATAGGCATTGGAAAAATGCCCATATGAATGATATGTGTGTATGCCAGATTTCACAGTTGCAGGGAATGCTATGTAATTTTGAGTAGTAATCAAACCATTACCAGAGTGCAGAGTGTTAAAGAACTTTTTGAGGCAGTTGTACATTACCTCCATATCCAGACAGTAAGTCAATGCCTCTTGTAATCTGTGCTGTATGTAGACCCTATACCTGTACCAACAGCCATCTGATACCAGTGCTAGCCACCCCAGCCGCCGTTCCCCTCACAAGCTCCTACCAGTGGCTGTTGAGAGAAGCTCTTGCAACTCCTCTTGTGAAAGCGATGCGGAACAAAGCCCATCCCCACAGTATACGAAGGCTAAGGTAACCCACTAATGCTTCTGCTTACTTAAGCCTTGGAATGCTAGTCTGATATGATAATATGATAAAAAAGTGATCATGGTTCAGGCAACATATTGGCATGTACAGGCAGTGTCTTGCATAGTTACTAAGTGTTTATACATATAAGTATTTATTGGTCTTTTTTTGTATACTCGTCTATATATTTTTCTACATTATCATTATGTTATCAGGTTTTAATAAACAGATTACATAAGTTTTGAAAGTCTATAAGATCTAATCTTAGTGTATAGAAAAGCTAACCATGTTTAGTTGATATATTTTGGCAGTGCAAAATGCTAAGTAAAGATTCCTTCATTTTTCATTGTTGGTAATTCACTGTAACAAGTAGAAGTTTTGTTCATATAACCTTGTGTTGGAATCAGCTATGAACATTTATATAGATTTTGATATAGCAATTTGTAATATATATATATATATATATATATATATATATATATATATATATATATATATATATATGTATATGTATGTATGTATATATATATATATATATATATATATATATATATATATATATATATATATATATATGTTATATGATTTTCAGTAGTGCATTTATGTTTTCAGATAATTTACAGCCATTCAACTTTGATTTTCTTCTCTTCTTATCATTTCTTTTTTGAATGAGCTTTTAAAAAGAAATAATGAACACAGTTTTACATTTTTATATCTGATGTAAGAGCAGGAGTGATTATGAGGGAGGTTCTGAACTAAGAAAATTGCAAGATCAGAATGAGACCAGTGCTATATGTAAATTAGATTAACCCTCTTTTGTTTCATATTAGTTGATGTAAGAAAAAGCTTAAAAATTATAAAAATTGTCAAAAAAAATAAATGCTCTGTATTTTCTTTATCCAGGAAGTTTCTGTGGGATAAACTAAAAGAAATGAAACACCTATTTTGATAGCGTGCACAGCAGGGTTCTCTTCTTCAACCTGTTGCATATCTTGCATGGCTGTTTTTCATTTAATTCTTTGAACTGGTTGATAAAGTAGACCACTCTTAATGTATAGACTGATAGGTTTAAACAGTTTATACAATTTTTATGTGTTGAAGCAGTAATATTTACTTGATTACTTGGTTACTTTGAATCTATACAAACTATAACATAATAAAAGTTTAGGTATGCCATAAGATATTGGATACCAAATGAAAACAGGGGATTTATACATGTTATGAATAAGAGAAAATCTTTTTCTTCTTCCTATTGCTTTACAAAGAAAAATATCCAAAAAAGGCCTTTGAATTACAAGAATCATTGCTTAATGTACATATTGTATGTGCTGAATATAGTGGCTTTCAGGCCAGTGTGTAACCTCACAATTTTTTTGGGGGAAAAGTAAAATGTAGATGGTAACAGGGGAAGAACTTTAGAAGAATTCACCTTGAAGAAAAGGAAAAAAAAGAACAAAAAGATATTGAAATATTCACCATGATAAACACAATTCTGATATTACATTTCCAAAGGCAGGAAAATTATCATGTCTTACTTGAATATTCATACATACAGCACCTGCTCTTATCAAAGCATCTGAATAAGTTTCCCCCACAGCATAGCGAGTACGAATGGATGGGCATAACAACAAACAGTGATGATTTGAGCTACAGCAGTGAGAGTGATGGCGGTTGGGATGACAACGAAGAGTCAGATCAGACTTTCTTGAGGTCGGAGGCATTGGACTGGAACATTCAGGGCTCACCAGCCGCAATTATAACCTCCGCTCCCAATGTATCTGACAAAGGTATGGAACATTTTGATTAGTTGATTATTGGAGAGAGATATGCTGCTATAGAAAAGCGTGTTTCATTTTTTTTTTCTTTTTCGTTTTTCTTTCCTTTTCTTTTTCTTCTTTTCTTCTCTTCTCTTCTCTTCTCTTCTCTTCTCTTCTCTTCTCTTCTATTTTTTCATGGGATATGATGGTGCATGATTTGATTGTTGAGTTAGGAGTAATGAGATTATTATTTATGTAGGATTTAAATTGATTTATTCTTATTTTTATTTTATACAATCAGATTCCAAAAGTATCCACAGACTGAAATAAAGTTGAATATGATTTATCCAATAATAGTGAAGTACTTAATCAACGGAAATCTTGTTTTATGATGTGCACAGTTGGATTCGAGAAAGACCGTAATGCAGTTATTAACAGCTTCTTGTGGATTCTGCGTGCATTGTTATGTTGTCATTTTTCATATATCTTATCATGCTATAGGATATCCAACTCTAGAATAAAGGTTTTATGTGTCACTTTAGTGATTGGTCTAACTGGTACCATGTGTATTAATCTTGGTATCTATGTGTTTTTACCTCCAAACAGTCAGCTGCAAAATATGGGAAGAATCTGAGGTGAAGAAAGTTGACCTCTCTGTCCTAGACATCTCTTCAGCCGTTATATCGAAGGTGGATAGTTTACATCACACGACTCATTATCTTCAGTTTGGTAAGTGCTTTTGTTTGTGTATTATTTCCTGTAATTAGAGAAAATATAGATAATTATAAGATGATGTCTTTTATAACTTTTATTTCGAAAAGGGGGGAGATTATATTTTCTGTAGAAGGTTTCGATGTAATTTGCAAGAAGCAAAGGAAATTCAGTTGATAAAGTGTATGCACTATATCACTTTACACATGTAAGAACTCAACCTTTCTAGAAAAAAATGTAAACTTAAAGTTTCATTTTCTAGGACCTCTGAACGATTAGAGTTTTCATTTTTGAGGTAGACTAAATGAGCATGTTATGATTTCATCATGGTTATTTCCTAGGTTGTAAAGAAGATTTCAATGTAAGTTTGAGACAATGGCCAGGGCATTGTCTACCAATAGCCCCCTAGGTTGTGTCCAAGTCATACATAGTCAGAAGGAATTAGATTATTACCAGGCCCTTTTGTCTTTAATATCTCAGCTAGGTGTTTTTCTAGTGTTCAGATAGTGCAAGTAGTCTTGGAGTTATTTCTCACAGAGGCAGCCATTTGCTTTGCATTTGTGGTAGCAGATATTAATTAGGTACTTATATAAACACACCACTCATTATTGTTATGAGTACTTCACAATGCTGAGAGGTCTTGCTACTCTTTTAATACTCTATTTTTTAGTGCTCTAATAAAGGTAGTTTTTGATCAGTCAGTTAACAAATTAACCATTGGGAGGTATCATTCATCAGTTTAATTGTTGGGGATTTTTCTCTTTTTTTCAGGACTAACCATTGCCATAGTGATAGCTTTGGTACCAAGCATATACAGAGTTGACTATTCTGCTCTTGGAAATTTCTTGGACACTGTAGTTACTTCTGACTCTCAGGATTGGATCCCAGCATTTAAGGAATTGTTAGAGAAAGTATTCACAGGACTACTTGGCGGGAATATGTGGTAAGAGAGAGGCTGCAGTGTACTTGATTAGTATTATTATTTTCTACTGGAGTATTTCTATAACCCTCAAAGGATGTACCATTAATTTGATCTAATAGATTTGTGGCGTATCAGTGCACTAATCAGCTGCTTCTGTGTACCCTGATTCAGTTTACCAAAAAATTTGGTTATGATTTTTTAATCTACAGATCAAAATGTACTTTGTGAGACTTATAAACATCACAATCTTTAATTATTTAGGACAAGGTATACTTTCTCCTCACTTGCTGTTATGGATTAAATGAAATAATTTGAGTTTATCTGTTATTGCTATACCTTGTCCTTATGTGTACCTGTTTTTGACGTACTCCATTAGAAGGACTAATTTTACATTATTCACTTTTGATTAAACATGCTGATATATTTGATGAGTAAATGATAACCCCTTTTGATAATGCAGTCTCTAATTATTGAGCTCTAAAGTTTAAATACATATGTTTCAGGTCTTCGATTGTAATTCTGTTGAGCTCTATTAATAGACTCTGCCTGGCTGGAGGATTTTTTTTCTTACTGTCTGTAGCAGAGAGAACTTTCAAGCAAAGATTTCTCTATGCCAAACACTTCTGCTATCTTACGTCCGCCCGCCGAGCTAGGTAAGCATACTTCTGTGGTAAGAATCGTGTTGATGTTTAAGATAAAGGACATATTAAAGAGACTGTGTGTGTGTGTGTGTGTGTGTGTGTGTGTGTGTGTGTGTGTGTGTGTGTGTGTGTGTGTGTGTGTGTGTGTGTGTGTGTGTGTGTGTGTGTGTGTGTGCGCGCATGCATGCATTCATGCATGTGTACGCATGCGTGTGTGTTTGTTTTTGTTTGTGTATTTGTGTGTGTGGGGTGGTGGCGGGTGCAAATATGTGTAGTATTCCACATGATTTTAAAGTTAAATTATTTTTAAATAATAAGAAATAGTAACAATTACCAAAGAACTATTTTCATCATTTAATAATTGTTTCAGAAAATATGATCTACCTCACTTCAGACTCAACAAAGTTCACAATATTAAAACATGGCTTTCTGTACGCTCATGCTTAAAGGTGAGATTAAACTTTAGATTAACATCATTCTGTGCTATAACTCAGTATATATATTTTTTAATTGAAAGTATTTTAATAATCTTTTATATGCAGAGAGAGATTGTTTATTGAAAGAGATGCTTAGAATGTACTTCCTCTTTATAATACTCTTTAGGTTATTGTATTAAAAAAGAAAAAAAAAATAGATAGATAGATAGATAGATATAGATTTATAATTACAGCTACACAGATATGAAGTTCTGACACATCATTATTTTACATCCTAGAAGGGGGATAGTGAATATAGAAACAAATGATTCTCTAAATGTTCAGCTTCTCGTTTATGATAAAAAGTAACCCCAAATTATGATTTTTATGATAATTGTACACTCTAGGAGTAGTTTTAAGAATATGTATCACTGGTTATGATGTACCAATAACTTACAGCCAGTATATGATATGTAATACATTTTTGTAACCTTCACAATTTTTTTTTCGTGATCCTTTTATTTTCCTTTGCTTTCGCTGCAACAGAAACGAGGCCCACAGCGCTCAGTGGATGTCATTGTTTCTGCCACTTTCTTCATTACTTTGCTGCTTGTGTCATATCTTTGCTTTGAACTGCTAAAGGAAGATGATAAGTCACAGCACACACTGTACAATTGCGAACTTTTCTTCTGGTATGTATCGCGATTCCTTTTCTTTTGACATTTCCGTTCAGTAGAGGGAGGTTGGGCAGTTGTGTGACCATTGTACCATTGTAGCAAAAATAGATTATTGCATGATTGAATCAGTTCATTAATACTTTTGCCTTCTCTGATGCAGCTCATCAGTTAAGAAAAATATTTATGCTTGCAGTCTTTAACATGTATGTTATTACAAGATTCAGTTTTATTGCACTTCTCATTTTAATTATAATATTTCTTGACTTTTAAAAGTTTCCGGATGTTTTAAACACACTTTTACATTCAGTGACATGTATAGTAGAATGCAGGGTGAAATAGGGTGGCTTTGTGCATGTAAGTTAGAGAATACATATATCCTTAGAGCCTAAAGCAAAAGATTTGCTGTCCATAGATTAGTATAGTACACTGTCTTACATATTAAATAGTAGTTACAAAGCATCTCTTTTTAAACTTATTGAGACTAATACTCTATGTTAATTTACCAAGTATATTAAATGTTTCAGGTGTTTTGCAATTGGCATCTACCTAATCCGCTTCATGACGTTGGGGGCAATGATCAACAAGAAGTACTCTAGCTTATCAGTCCTCATAACAGAGCAGATCAATATGTATTTACACATGGAGCAAAAACCCCAGAAAAAAGATGAACTCATGTTAGCAAACAATGTTCTAAAATTGGTCTCTGTCCTGCTGAAGGTGAGTCAGGGTTTGATGGTAATGATGATCATTTAAAGAAGGCTGATATTGTATAGTTTAAATGAATATTCTGGGGGTTTATGGAAGTGTCAACAAAGTTTTGTTCTGTTGTATATATCCAATAACATTATGGGAAAAATGTTTGGATACAGATTTTTTTCCCCTGCTTCTTTTTGATTTATAAAATGATATTGAAATTATGAACAATCCAGAATGATGACATGGGTGTTGGCTCTTTTGGAAGAGTTAGTGTGGAAATGTTGCAGTGAAAAAATAAACACACTACAAGGATCAAGGATAATGTAGAGTGCTTGTACTAAATCAGTACTGTATACAATTTTATCATTCAGTCTTTGAACTGGAAGGGGGAAGGGTAGTCATCAAGAGATTGTATAAAAATAAAGAAAAAAGTTACATATATTGGATTTCAGGCATTTTCCTAAGTTTTGGTGTTTGTATTGCAAACATATGAAACATTGGTTCATAGATAGCTAAGTAAGAAGTTATGTTGTAATTTTTACCAACCATTTCAAGTACAGATACTTTGCAATTTCAACGTTTGATTTTTTAAGAAGTAATAAATAATGTTGACTTTAAATTCATATTCATTTCAATTTTGCCTTTTGACATATGTGTGTCAGATATAGATCCACTACATCTTTGTCTTTTAATATATTAACTCATAATTTAATACTTTATCATTTGCAGGAACTGGAGAGTCCATTTAAAATTTCCGGGCTTTCAGCGAATCCCCTGCTCTACAACATAACCCGCTTGGTTGTCCTCTCAGCTTGCTCTGGCGTTCTCTCTGACCTTTTGGGCTTCAAACTCAAACTTCACAAAATAAAGTTTAAGGAGTGAACCTGTGCTTTCTGATGAAGAGAAAAACTATCAATCATATAACCAATAGATGTAATTAATATGAAGTACAGTACTTATCTGTAGATCTGACTAATGGTATTTTGCTTTAATCTATTAAGTAGCTTTGAGAGTATGCAAATGACATATCCAGTGTGCTGCCTTTTAGAGTGACAGCAATTTTTAAGGTCTCATTTAGATTTTAGATGAATTATGACCAATTCACCTGTTGTAATATTTTTTAAAATTGACAATTTCAAAATGGTGTTAATTTTTTCATATGTAAATGTGATATGGTTAGATACTTCATTTTACATTCGGAAGTTAGTTAAAAGTATTCCATGACAATAAGATTTTACAAGAATGAGAGAGAGAAAGAGAAGAAAGGAGAGGAAACAACTCAATGTGATAATAAAAGGGTGTGATGGCTATCTTATAAGTTTTAGAAGAGAGTGAGAATATGAAAGTATTTTAAATTTATGTAAAGTTCAAAAATTAAAAAACAATTTAAGGCAGAGGTCTTTTCTTTATATTCCTGATCTTTTGGTGTTGCAACAAACTCATATGTGTTCTTATGATGAAGTCAGTAGGTAACAACAAATACATGCGCACACATACATACATGAACTATAGAAAATATTTTCTTCTTTCAATACTTAATATATCTCCATAGATAACAATTAGAAATTCTCCAAAAGCAAAGGCAGTGTCTATTACATTACTGACTTTAAAGATATATGTACTGCTAGCTGTACTAAACCAGTATCAAAAGTAATACCGTCAGTTATTTGACCAGTCGTGCTAGGTTCGAGGCCAGGTCAGGGAGGATTGTTATACACCTATATTAATGCGGTATTGCATTATTCCATCTTTCATATATATACCACAGTACCTGACTTCGGTTTCGAATTTCTAAATCAATTTCCACCGAGTGCCCACGGGGAGTGTGTGTAAAACCTCGCTATCATTACTCATGTATGAGTAGATAGGTAATGTCTATGGAAGCTAGTTAGCTCCTAGTTGCACACTCCTTTTAGTGGGTCGTGTGGTATGGTTGGTTTAGTACTGGCCCTCTGGTCTCATAGCCGGAGTGACCTAGGTTCGAAGCCAGGTCAGGGAGGATTGTTATACACACAAATGCATACTCAATAAACTGTATATATATATGCGTTTCCCTACAAACACACTACACAGATGATTCTACCTTGACAGTGAAAGGAGATTATCTGTTATAACTGCGTAGATATCCACAGAGTGGTCTATATAAACCTTACACAGACTAAATTCCAATCATCGTCCTACTCACAAGGTTGAAGTATTTTTCAGGCTCCATACTTAAAGTCTTCCCGCAAGTGGTTTAACAAACAGGAGAGGTGGGCACATGTAAATGCAGTTTGTAAATGCAAAACGTTCAGTCTCCAAGTAATCCAATATCCTTTTCTTTTGGGTAAAAATGTGTTCATTTTTGGAAATGTACCAGTACTGTATCTGTAGTAACTTTAATCTTTATTTATCTTGGGCATGGTCAGTTATACAGTTACTGACTCTGCAGCTGGCCCTTTACTGCTCAGACCAATTTACAAAATGTGATATATATATATATTTATATATATATATATATATATATATATATATATATACATATATATATACACACATATATACACACACACACACACACATATATATATATATATATATATATATACATACATATATATATATATATATATATATATATATATATATATATATATATGTATATATATATATATACATACACACTACACACACACACACACACACACACACACACACACACACACACACACACACACACACACACACACACACACACACACACACACACACACACACACACGCACACACATATATATACACACACAATCATACAGACACACACACATACAGACACACACACACACATATATATATATATATATATATATATATATATATATGTGTGTGTGTGTGTGTTTATATATGTATATATATATACATTTATATATATATTATATGAATATATATATATATATATTAATACTATATATATATACTATATATATATTTATATATATATATATTATATATATATTATATATATATTTATTTATTTATATATATATATATATATATATATATATATCCCAATAGCGACGGGTCACGCCTATAGGCGTCATAACAATACGCTTGAAATGTGGCGTACGGCTACCCGCCGCGGCGGCGCATCAAAGCGCTCCGAGGCAATGATTCGGCTTGATGTACCGAATTCACGCGCTCAAAGTCGGCGCGTTGCCGTGGTTCGCCAGAGCGTAGAGTTTTTGTTTAGTTTTCTATACCCGTCGCCAATGCAGTATATTTATATATATATATATATATATATATATATATATATATATATATATATATATACACACATATATATATTAGTTTATATATATTTATTTATATATATATTTATATATATATACATATTTATATATATATATATATATATATATATATATATATATATATATTTATATGTATATTTATATATATATTAATATATATATATTTATATATATTAATTTATATATATTTATATATATATATATTAATTTATATATATTTATATATATATATATGTTGATCCACCAACAGTTAACATGGATGCGCGTAATGTTGAGATTCCTCTGCCAGATCCACCCATCAGCGAGGATCCACCCTCCCTGACCGAAGTCAGGGGTGACGATCACCAAGCTGAAGAGTGGTGAAGCAGCAGGTGTTTGTGGCATCCCAGCTGAATTGTTAAAGGATGGTGGAGAACCTACGGCAAGGGGCTTGCATGCAGTCCTGTCTGCCATCTGGCAGACTGGTACAATTCCCCCTGACCTGCTGAGGGGTGTAGTCATCCCTCTCTGGAATGGGAAAGGGGATCGGTGGGACTGCCGCAATCACCGATGCATTACCCTACTCAGTGTACCAGGCAAGGTACTCGCACATATCCTACTGAGACGTATCAGAGACCACCTGCTGAGGCATCAAAGGCCGGAGCAATCTGGATTCACTCCTGGTAAGTCCACAATAGACCGCATCCTGGCGCTTCGAGTCATTGTAGAGCGCCGTCGTGAGTTCGGACGTGGGCTGCTCGCAGCCTACATCGACCTCAAGAATCACTCTGGGAGATCCTGAGGCTAAGAGGAATTCCAACAAGAATTGACCCTCATGGCGAGCCGGCGTTAGCCCCTGCCGGCGTTTGCTCCCAAATGATGATAATGA
>NC_061843.1:2972125-2984625 GCF_019202785.1 Penaeus chinensis | reverse complement strand
TAACTCTAACCCTTCGAAATTTGACTGCTATTTTCTAGCCATGCAACTGGTTTCTTGCGAAAGTTCTATCTCTTACTTCTATAATAGCCATTTTTCTTTTTTTCTTAATGCAGGACAATGTTTATATCTTTTATTAAAGTTTCATACCATCATCACCATCGCCATCATTTTTACTATTATCATTATCATAAACATCATCATACCTAGCAGCAATGGTGGTAGTGTTATTCTTATCATCAGAAGTAGTTGTATCGGTGGTGTCATCATCATCATCATCATCATCATCATCATCACCACCAGCAATCAGTAATCATCGTGTCATCATATGATCACCAACTATCAGTAATCATTATTATATCATCACCATAATTACCAGACATCCCTCATAATCATATCATCCTCACTATCCCAATCATCATCCACAATCATCTCTTCCACAGAAAACGTAAAAAGAATAAAAAACACAAATTAGAAAACGTATAACACCCTCGTTTTCTTTACAGATCTTTAACGCAGCCCCTCAAGTTATGTTACCGCGCGTTGATGGACAATTTCTACCCGACTACCCCGCCAATTTGCTGAGAAAGGGATGGTACAACAAGGTGGACATGATATCTGGGGTTACGCAAGATGAGGGAGCCGTGATTGGCCTAAGTAAGATTAAGAACATTTAGAACGATTCTTTACCTCCTTTCGTTCTCTTCTCCGACACCTCTCCTGAGCCTCTGTCCACGGCATTACTGTGGCCCATAAGTTTTTTTTCTTTTCTTTTCTTTTAAGGGTGAACTTTGCGTAGAGGTAATACAAAACAAATCAAAGCGAAAACCCAGATTCACTGAAAACGTCACTAATCTAAAAACCTCGTAAAAGAAAAAGAGCGAAATTCGCTGAAACCTCAAGCGACACCCAGGTTAAGAATCGCCGATTTAGAGGATCTTTAAGAACTAGGGAGACCTTCAGTTTCTTTTTCTCTCGAATATTTTTTTATTTTTTATTAACTGTTATAGATTATAGACTGGATTTCTTTATCGTTTATCTATTTATATTGACATTGTAAAATATGTTACGTATACGCAATGCTACTTCAAACTGAAGTAAGCATAAAGGACATCTTATTCACAGGGTAAGATAGTATTAACCCATAAACATCTGGATTGAAGTCTTAATCAACTCGTCTTTTCTTTTCTAAAGGAGTTTCCTTGTTTCCTTGATTATTTCTTCATCATCCTAAGTCAATTATTATGCTGCGCCTAGCCATGAAACGAAAAGCACAGCACTGAATCCCTCAGGACTTCATTCTCGTGAACGTTTTATCTCTCATAATTGTCATACATTGTAAACTCGCATTTCTTTTACCATTTACCTACTTATACTGACATTATAAAATGTATTACCTATACCCACGACAACCCCGCCCAGAAACAACTGACCACCTGTTTCTGCCTTCAACCAGTTTTCACCTTGAACAAAACCGCTGCAAACAGCCTGGTTCAGAACTTCACTGTCAACGGACCGGTTTCACTGCTCTTCGAAGCTTGGGAAGACGATCCGGAGTACCTGGCACGTCGAGCCTACCACCACTACCTGGGCGCCATTGAAGTGACGGAAGAGAAACGGGATTCACTTATCAGGGTAAAGAGAGGGTGGTGATGAGGGCAATAACAATGTTGATATTGATGGCCTATAGCAGGGCTACTCGAACTGTAATGAGCAAAGGTCCAGTAAGACAAGTTCCAATATAAGCAGAGGTCCGAATAAATATTTTACATGCAATCATGAAAATTATACCAATAATCTAAGTACTCCATAGTGTTCCCATATGATTGATCACTTTTTGACCTTTTATACAAAATATTACGCTAACTAGTGGATATAAAAAGTCATTCAGTTTTTATTTAATTATACTTTTCCCCTCCTGGAGCCTGGAATCTCGCTACGACACTCAGAAGGTTCGGATTCGGGCCGCCAGTTGAGTAGTCCTGGTCTATAGAATTGTCAATGATCATAATGTCGGTAATGATGATATATAAGCTCGTTAATTATCATAATGTGGATAACGATATATGTTTGTTTATGATCATAATGTGGGTAATGATAATATATAAATTTGTTAATGATCATTGTGTAGGAAATTACAATAATGAGGAGGATAGCGATTTGAGAGAATCACGGAGAAAGAAGTAAATTAGATCATTTTCCAGCTGTATCATGTAGTGCTTATTCTCAAAACATGCAGTCCTTTAAAGATACCTTCGAGTGACAACATTAATCGAAGTAGGGTATTAAAAAATATGTACATCCTATATTTTTTTTTTTTAATGAGAACACCAAATGTCTTAGCTTTCCAGTGATAGACTGTTCGACATGTGTCACCTGGACGCGGTCGGGCAACACCTCAGAACATCTCATCAGAACGTGTTTACATACAGATTGCAGCATGACGGAGAACACCAGTTTGTTTTCGGTCTTTTCCCTACTGTTCCGGATTGGTTCAAAAGCTGTAAATATATTCTTTCAACCAGTTCTGAGAGATTTGGTTATATGATTGCTGATATTGTTTTATTATAGTGGTACAAATATAATGAATTCCAGTGTTTGACGATCGATTATACGGGTTGTCAAGTCACTATTATTGTGGACGAAGTTGACGAATTATCCAATGTACTATTTTTTCCTGTTCAGATGTCGGTCACGCAGATGATATTTTGTACCTGTTTAGTGGAGCAGAAGGCAATAAAACGTTGAAGCAAGACGAGGATCTATTCGTTAGCCGTATCATGGTGGAGCTATGGACCAATTTCGCTACCTTCGGGTAATGGGCAAATATCTCAGGTCCCTGTTTTGTGTGAATATTAGGGTGCTCAGAACCCGTGTATATGTTCCAATAGCAATTGCAGTACCATGATACCAATATTTATAAACTCATTTCGATTATCTATTGCAGATAGTCTTTCTTTACTCATCATATATGTTCGAATAATAATTACAATGCTACGATCTCAATATTTATAAACTGATTTCGATTATCCATCACAGATAATCTTTCTTTACTCATCATTTATGTTCGAATAGTAACTACAATATTATGATCTCGGTATCATAAACCGATTTCGATTATTCATCACAGATACCCCGTGTTTACTCATCGTGTGTTCCAATAGCCTCCTCCATTTTCACGTATTTTCTCTCTCCTTTCCAGAAACCCGACACCCGACATGTCCCTCGGCTTCAAGTGGAACCCGACGTCCTTCCCGACAGACTCCTACCTGTCCATCACCTCCTCACCCACCATGAAGACCTTCGAAGACTGCGAGGTATTGTATCTTATATGTTATTGTTGTCATTTTCCCTTATTGTCAAAGATTTTAAGGCCAATGACGTGGAGTATTGTATCGTTTGCACTGTGGAGGAAAAATTGCGTTGGCTTATGAAGGAAAAGTTGAATCCAAGATTTTTAAGAGGGTGATTGCTGAAAGTTTCCTAAGTAATTTATATATGGCTTTTTTTTTTTTTTTTTTTTTATATATAAAGGTATTTAGTTCTACAGGCACTTAGGGAATATTGGGATAAAAAAAAAGGGGGAAGAGAGCATGGCCAGCTCCCCTGTAATCGCCTCCGGAAAAGTGAGTTAGGTCATCCTGTTTAGGGATGTAGGGATGTGTATGTGGTTGTTTGAGTGCATTTCCTGTTCATACCAAAAGTACCCTATTGGTCAAAACCAGGGAAATAAGGCACCCGTTTTCACCTGAGCCCTCGCCCCACTTGAGAAATCTGTCCATGTCACTGTTCAAAAGCCGATCATTCTTCTCACCGTCTCGCCACAGATAAAAGGTAATCCTCCTCCTTGTTGTCTATTTCAGATCCGTGAATTCTGGAAGAACATGCCTACCAAGAATAACAAAATGCTGTACCCTGAGCGCTTCTACAATTGTCGCTTACCTGGATGCATTGACATGTATCTTCAATAAACTAATAGGACGGCGCTAGTTGTCACTGTCATTAGTGCCAAGGGAACCTGTTCATATTACTTTAACAGATATTTAGCAGATATGTTTTTGACGTCCAGTATATTAAATTATAATAAATACAGGGTGATTGTGATCTAATACAGGAACGTGTAGTCATTGTTTACATATTTTGTTTTGCTTTTGCACCATAAGATCAGAATATTTGAAAGTGTGATTACCATGAGCTTCTGTGCCTAATTATATTATCCAGTTTGATAAAGAGTATTAGTATTTCTTATAACCATTCTGTCATAATTCATGTAACATCGTAGTAATCTGTACCGCTGTTTTTGAGAACGTATATGTATACAATTAATAAAGGAACTATTGGACATTTTTATTTCTGTTATTATACTGATTAACTCGTAATAGATGAATGCTAACAAATAACAAATAGATCTACTGCTAATAACAACAATGATATGATGATAATATCCTGAATCCTTTTTTTCTGACCACCTTCATCCACTTTCACAGCATCCTCGTCCCATCCTCAATCGATTCCGTCCCTTTCTCATAGCTCGGGTAAGAAAAAAATATATTGTTTACAAGAACATTGAAAAAAATCATTAGAGTAAATGATAATTAGAGCAAATCAACAAATACAACAAATACAGTACATATTGTAATTTGCATTCAGACTGAACGATGTGTGTTTTCCTCATTTTTGTAAGCAAAGCTTTTACTTCAGTTGTATCAAGAATAGAGTGAATACCAAATGTTTTTCACAGTTATGAAAACATCCCGCGTATGTGTGATTAACCAAAATATTTTATGAATTACCTAATTTTAGTTTATTGATGTTATGACCATTAAGATTAAAATGCAAATTTCACGATGAAATATCAAAATATTAATCTCGCTATTTTCCTTAATTTAAGGGTTACACGGGAATCTATGAAAATGCCTAACGGAACAAAAAACGTTGGGAACCCCTGGTCTGGCACATGGATGTCAAATTCAAAACCTTTCGAGGCCCAATTCTCACTTTAGCTACCACTATGGGGGCCAACAAAGGTAAATATACCTAGCCTCCCATAATTGCATTATCAAAACCTGTCAGATATTACTTACATGTACGTGGTTACAAGGTGTAGATGTATATGTATTAGACATGGGCATCCGTAGCTTATTGTACAATTTTGCTTTGGTTTGTAAACAGAAGAGGTTAATGATTTTCAGTTATAATAATTTATGCATTTCCCCGTTATGAAAACGGTATTGCTAGCAATATCTCTATAAATGGTAATGCTAGTATTATGAAGTAAAGAAACATTATGAAAAGGTATTACGAGAAAGAAAAAAAAAAACGATAGTTGTGGGAGTAGGAGAAGAATACAGAGAATAAGATTTAAGGAACAGGGGAAGGTGAAGTATCGGGAAGAATGTCAGGGGGGGGGGGGGAGGGATCCGGAGAAGGGCATTGTTGTGACATAAGAGAGTCACGTAACCATTCAGGTGGGAGTGATAAGGATAATGGGGAAGATAGGGGGAATGGTGATGCACATGGAGGAGGAGAGAATGGGGTGTTTTGGGGAGAGTGGGAGGAAGAGGGGTAGAGGGAACTTAGGAAGGAGGAGGGTAGATATCGGTAAATATTTTTAATGTAGAGCGAGTAGGAATGGAGGTATTAGAGGGTAGATGAGGGAGTGGAGCATTCTCTTGGGTCATGTTTGGAAGTTTTAGATGTCTTCAAGAGTTTATGTTGGGGAGTTGGGTGGGAAGGATGGTTCGGGGTAGAGGGAAGAGAAACTGGGAGATGCTGAGACTTCTTGAGAAGATGGGAGGGGAGCAAAACGAAGTACAGTTTTGGAATAGGTAGAAAAAGAAAAACCTCGTCGACTACCTCAGATTCGAGGTTGTAGGCAGGGCAGCTCCTGTAAAATACATTATGGGAACCACCAGAATTGACACACGTACGTGACTAAGCAGAGCAATTTGAACGGTTATGACCAGGTTGGGCACACAGAGGGCAGCGGGCTGTGGAGCGACAGTATTTGCCTGGGTGGCCAAAACACCAATATTTTTGACATTGGCGGGTTGATATGGTAGGACAGGGGAGGAAAGCCCACCAATATAAACTTCACGGGGAGGTCATGTCTACGGAAGTTATTCTTGGCAATATTAGTGTAGAGCTTCCGATGGTCTTTGGGAGGAATAGCGTAGCACTGGACTGCTACTGTATCCTAGTCGACGAGGCATGCGAGCAAGTCACTTTCACACCACGGTAAGCATTGAGTGACATTTAGAATCAATTGAGACAGCCGTAAATAGCTGACACAAGCTGGGCCATATACATGGAAGGTCCGAGCGATGCTAGTCTCACTCACTCACAGTCTGACCAGTCCTTGCCATAGACAGGACAATCAATTGGGGAGACGGAAACAGTCCCGTTACAAGTATTAAGGGGGGAGTTAGGTTGGGCAAGAATAGGTCAATCAGGGTAGATGGTGCACGAACTTAGGATTCAGAGTAACTGTGAAAAGGCGTGATTGATTGGAATGCGAAAGGAAATTTAACTTACTTGTTTTTGGAGAAGGGTATTGTCAGAGTACGGGACTGTAGGGGGAATCACAAAGATTCGATCCCATTTGGTCGGGCCAAAAAGGGTACTCAAAAGGTTTGCAGAGGTGGAAGGGGTGGTATGGAGAGAGGTAGTATTGTTGGGAGGAGGACGATAAGGTTGAAAAGTAGTATGAAGAGGGGTGGGGGTAGACAATGAAGAAGACTGTACAGTAGGAGCTGGAGTGGAGGATGTTGGGAGAGAGGAAGGAGTGTATTCTGAAGGTTGAGTAATGACCTGGGTAGATGGTTCGGAATGAACAAAGTTGACAGAAAACATCGAGGATGGGGTATTAGTACCAGTGGTCGGAAACGTGTATAGAGGAGAGACAGGATTCTAAAAATCAATGAAATCAAATTTAGAGCGGCTAGTTGATGAAGTGACAAGCCTTAATTCCCCTAATAGAGTAAAAAGTGTTCCTTATTGGCCATGGTGAGCCTGAAAGAAATGGGGAGAAGAAACGGTCTATCCCTAAAGCCCCCCATTCACGCTACAGTCTTTAGCAATGGTAGGGTTATGGTATAGTCAACTGCACAAACCTATGCCCGAGTGGGTAGGCCACTCACGTTACATTCTTTTGCTCAGTTTTCACAACGTTTTGAATCGGAAAGATGTCTCTCTCTGATTGTTTTTCATCGGACGATTTAGTACATGTAGCGCTGGCACTTACATTACAAAGAAAAAAGAAAAAAAGTCAAGATGGTGCAAGCCATGGCTTTTGAAGAGGGATATCTCTATCTGCATTCGGTATTTTCTCTCTGAATTTCCTCACAAGTTCCACGTAAGCCTCATTTTTAAAATTTCTATTTGAATATTCTTTGCTTTTTATTTTCCACAAACACGTGAAACTTCTATACAGTTCTATTACTTCACTTAAGAATTCTCTGCTAAATTTATTTTCCATGTTGGGGAAAATGCACCTGAAAATAAAAAAAGATAAATGAAATTAGCAAATATATTTTTTCAGCTAAACACGTGCTCACGATTTCCTTTAGTCAAAACTGAGCAAATTGGGTGAAAACACCCACACACGGTTATGGTCTGCGTTATGGTACAGCCACAAGCCGCGGAAATATCAAACACGTTGGATATTGTTATGTTATGGTTCCGTCCAACTGCGCAAACCAAAAAAAGCCCCACTCACTTACTGAACCATACTTGAACCGTAGCTATTTTACGTAGCGTGAATGGGGGGCTTAAGGGTCCATGAAAGATAAGGGCCCATGGCTCCCGAAGGCTGATCATGACTGACACAAAGCCAGCCGTTCATCCTTTCATCACGGCTCTCGCACCTTAGGAAGGGGGCAGAAGAAGGGGATGAAGAAGAGGTGATCCGATACATTTGGCCCCAGTGTCCGTCTCCTAAGCCCCCCCCCCCCCCCAACGACACCTACGAGCACGGGATTAGGGGGCATTGATTAATAGATAAAGAGGTTGATAGATAAAGAAAATATATACATATACATGTAGATACATTCATGTCCACACATGTACATACTTACCACCAATCATCATATATATCACTACACATGCATGTATGAAACAACTTCGTCATCTCTGTTACTTGTATGTAAATATGCTTGTTTGCCTTTTTTTAATGATGATATTTGAAGATATAACCTTTATTCCCTTGCGAACATTACATCCTTTACAAGAATTCCTTCATATCTTTAATAATAACAAAAATAATCCAGACCAATCGCTCGTGATTAGGGTAAGGGAAAGCGGGCCATATTTAGTTCGGACAATATTTTTAAAGGAAGACAAACATGTAGTTTAATTGTGTTGGTTACACAGCAAACACGAAAGTGCTTATTTTGGGGGGAAATGGACAGGTTTAAAGCCTAAACTCGCTCGAAAAGAAGAAAATAAGTCTCTATTTATATGACTACACATACAAGGGGTAAGAAAATCTACATTAAATAAAAGAAATACTTTTTGTGACACTGGGAGTAACGTAACTAAACCCGACTTCAATAGAGTGAGCAATGTTAGTATTATCATCGTTATCTTATAATTATCACACTTTAGGTATAATTCAGTCATTTGTTATTATTATGTATATCACTGTACAGTTATGGTAATACTGCTTGTATTCACACTATGAAATTTTTCAAGGAAAGCAACATAGTGTTGGATTTGTAATGAATAACTTCTGTGTATAATAGGAAGCAGAGTTGAATTTCTGCAAATTGAAGTTTTGACAAAAAGCTCAAAGACATCTATATAGGCTATAATTTTGGCCATAATTCTATCCAAATCCACCCAAAAATTATCACTATACCTATGATGGAGAGCTTGGTAATGGTTTGGAATAAATTACATGAAGCAGCAATGTAGCTTCCATGTTATAGTCTCATTCAAAGGTTAACAAACTCTTGTCAAAAATATTAGACAAGTTAGAGCTTGGAATGATTTTTTGTATGGAAGAATTTAACATCAGGAAAGTCAGGAATCACTGTCTTAGCAGGGTAAGAACTGTTGGAAACTTTTTTGCCTTCACTGGAGCGCAAAGCATGAAGGCCAAAGCACTGCTGATCATTGCTACGTGAGCAGGGCTGGTGAATAAGGATTATCTTGTTCTTATTTTTTAAAATAGCTTATATACCTGATAGTGGTGTTTTATACATTATATATTTTCTTTACTTTCACACAGCTCTGCTCTTATAGTTGAACATTTTTCGGTAAAAATACAAAGCATGCATTTATGGCACTTCAGCAAAGGCCAGCAAATCTTCACCACATATATACTGGCAATGTAGAGCTTGTAAATTTGTCTGCTGACTTCAAGTAAAATATAGAACCAGATTTAAACATTATATTACAATTACGGCAAGAGGTCTTAAAGGCAAAAATGTACCATATAGCAAATTATAGCATGTGCATAACATCATTATAGCCACAGTTAGAAAAGTGGTGATCATGAACAGGTACTCCAGCTAATTCCATTACTTTATTATTGTTATTATTATTTATTTTGTTTTTAGGTTGGAGACCCAACTGTGAACCTAGATTTGCAATGGATGATCTAGGATTACTGATAGTGTACTAATGCTTATTTTTCATTGTAATTCACCATTTAATCTTTATCACAAAATTTAGTTAATTCATAACTCCATTTTTTAATGTATATTCTTTCTTAGGGGGGGGGGAGGGAGATTCAATATGCACCATAATGTGGGCCATAAATGGAACACTAAAATTTGATGATGTTGCTACATTAAGCACTGGTATTGTCACTAATAGTTATAGTATTACTGGTACCATTCTTAACCCATTCCATAATATATTGATTATCTAATCATTTGTGCATCTTTCTTTAACAGACCTGCATAGCTTTAAAAGATGCCAACGGTAATCCTCCTAGATGTGTCGCTATCTATGAGTCGGGGCGTTGACGTGGGAAGCCCATGCCAAGATGAAGAAGAGGCCGAGAGGTTAGAATTGAGGAAGGATCTTGCGGCTCATGGATGCCACATTCTGCTTGATCACTTTGTCCAGCATTGTAAATTAGAATTTGCTTGCTTGGTAAGGGTTATGTTTGATTATATCTTTTAAAGTTAAGATGGATGAAATGATATTAGAAACATATCTTGAGAATATGTTAATCTTCTGACATTTACTTCGGATAATCAGATTGCATTGATGAAAGAATAGTATTATATATATATATGTATATATATATATATATATATATATATATATATATATGAATATGAATATGAATATTTTATGAATATGTTAATCTTCATGATGACAATTAACTTTTCAGAAACTCATTTTGTAAATATGTTAATGTACAAGATGAAAAGTAATTAAAGTATGTCCCAACTAATCTGTTTCATAACCATTCTTTGCTTTCTATTTTACATTTTTTTGTTTTTCTTCTGTAGAAAGAAAATCCTCACAATCCTTTTATTATATATATTGATATTGGGGTACATATGAAAATCAGGTGAAGAAAATATGATTACTTATTGTTATTTATTAATATGAAATAAGATGAAAAAATAATGACTCATTGCTGATTTCTTGCACTTTATTTTGCAGATATCCTTTTCATCTGTGTACAAAATCCTTATGCCCTTTACAAGGGATTTTGAATCCATAAAAAATGCCCTGAATCTGGTAGAAGAAGGAGATAAAACGAGCATTGATGTTGGGTTGGTTGGTGCGGCTCAGCATATCCTGGAGGAGTGGGGGAATGGAACTCCTTGTCAGGTAACCAAGGGACTTTTTCCAGCACTTCTTGTTATGATTTTTTTCTTGCTGTTATGGAGTGCATCTCCTTTGTATATCCCTGAAGTTGGTGCATTTTTCTCTCAGATTGTTTTGGTGACCGATGGTAATGCAGGGATAGGACAGCATGCCATGCAGAAGTCTCTGATGTCTCCTCATTCCCGAGGAGCAGCTCAGTTTCCTTTGCCCTTCCCATTTCCTGCAAAACTCAGCATTGTTTGCATTGCCAACCCAAGTGAACCAAGCTTCCAGGTAAAGTGATTTTAGAGGATTATTTTGTTTGGTAATTCAAACAGTTTGTTTCAGTAACATAATTGTTTTTATCCTTTAAACAGGAGATATCATTGAAGATATTATTAAAAAATTTATTAATATTTTTATTTATATAATGCTGAATATCACTTAGGCTGAAGAATTTGCTGCTGGACAATTCACTGACAGGAATGATTTGATTTGAGGTAGCAAGTAAAATTATGCTTTTGAAGAATGCATCAGTTACTGATGCATTGCACATGATTCTGAGTGAAAATAATTAAGTAATGAAAGTGTGCTCAGGAGTTTTTGTGCTCAGGAGTTTTTGTTCATGAGCACTCACTGAAATAGATTAATTTCTTTTGCTCTTTTACTTCCAACTTTACTCAGTGGCTGTATATTAACTGTCGGAAATTACTTGTTGTTTGAAATATTGAAATAGTATGTGTAATATTTTGATCGCTGTTTCAGACTTCAAAACCTTTATATCAGCGACTGATAGAGCTGAATGGAGAGGGCGATATACTCATCCCAGAAGGAGGATTAAGCAAGAAGGTAAGAAGTCAGTCTAAACTTTGTGATTTGATTACATTAAGAAAAGACAAAACGTAGTGTTTAAATACTAGTGGAAGCACTTGAAATGTATAATGCATACGTTATGTGCATCATCCACATTATTTTCAATTTGGTAATTGTTTGGCTTACTCTTCTTTTACAGTCTATTTCAGAAATGTTTGACCAGCTGATTAAGAACAACTTCTCCTCTTATTCTGGAAGTCTTCACTGTGGGAACTTGTCTGCTCCCATTACCCTGTCACCTCCACCTCAGGTATATCCATAGCCTTTACAGTACTTCCTCCTATTTTAATGTTATGTGATATGGAATATACTTCAACCTAAACATTTGAGCATATGAGAAACTTATTTGGCTAAATACACAGCTACAATAGGAAGAGAGTTATGAATTGTCTTTACCTATCATTACTTACTTATGGTCCTTATTTTCAAGCCCTACTGCCGTCACCATGATTTTGAAGTGATACGTGTGAGTGTAGATTCTGCCATCCAGGTGCTGGGATTTCTAAACACGGGAGATGTTTCTTCACCTCCTGCCTTCTCCAGACATCTTGTGCTTCCTCTTTCCACAAAAGGTTAATAAAGTATAATATGTAGAAAACCACTTCATACAAAGTACTTATAATCAGAAACTTAGTGAAGTAAATGCACACGTGAGATATACAGAATTTTTCCTTATTTAAAAGACATTACCATGGTTATGTTTATAAGATAGGCTAACATAACAGAAGGACAGATTTAACCTACAGTCGCAGGAAAAACGTTGTGTTCATTGTATTATTGTTTGTGAAATGTCTCCCAAAGTGCTTAGCCACAAGCAAAAGGGTAAACAGGTGAGACAGTTAGTACTTGTAATTGGCTCA
>NC_061843.1:2912125-2942125 GCF_019202785.1 Penaeus chinensis | reverse complement strand
CGTATGTTAGGTTAAGAAAGAGGATTCAAACTAAAAGATACATAACAGAAAACACACTATACACAAAAAAGGCTTACTCAATGAAGAGACAAGAACACTAGGTTTTTTTTATCATTAAGTCAACAATAAAGTGTTCTGCTACTCATTCGCTTTAATCAAAAGTATGTGTGTCCAAAGGTGTTCTCAGACTAGATGCCCGAGAATGCGTTTATTAAAATACTTGGTTTAAGATTTAATTTATAGCTTAAACACATCGATATGATCATCTCCATACACTCTACCCCACGACTGTAGTGCATTAACACGAATATAGATAAAAGTTTGAAAAAAAATCGCAAACATCTTTGGACGCGCATATCCCCAACTTACGTTCACATCCCCCTATTAAGGAATGCCCCGACGTCAGCTTCACCTAAAGACATGGGAGACAAGACGTGAAAATGCACTGCCGCTGCACCGGCACTTTCCCCGAAGAGGGTGACCTTGCCCGGGTCTCCGCCGAGGTCACGGATGTTGTCTTGCACCCACAGGAGAGCCATCGTTTGGTCCTTGAGTCCTAGGTTGCCAGGCAGCTCACTGTCCTCAGTCGATAAGAATCCTGCAAGTTCACAGCGGTTACAGGAACACGAATCATTACTGTTCAAGTGAAACAGTAGAATCAATCGAGACAGATGCACAAAGAACATGGCAACCGAAGCTCAGAATCTTCTCGCTCGGCCTATCGAAAGTCACTAGGCCTATTTAAGAATACCTACCCAGCGTGGCCAGGCGGTACTGTAGGACCACGAGGACCACATCCTTCGTGAGGAGAGGAAGGGGCCCGAAAACCTCGCCATGACCTTGCGTGAATCTTCCGCCGTGAATCCATACCATGACAGGCAAGTCCGACGCGTAAGGCTGGGAAAGCGATCAGGGAGATAAGCTGGGAATTGAGAGCGGGCAGTGTTGTCGAACAAATCAGTTATCCTTTTATCCTTTACACTAAGAGAAAATGGGCTTTTGAATTTCAGTATTTCTTTAGTTCATTATGTGTTCCAGTGACATACAATTGAGTTTTAAAATATCTTTTGATCGATGTAGATACTGGACTGACATAATTGTGTATTAGCTGCTTTATAAGACCTATTAAGGCTTACTCGAGGCGTGTATACGGAGAGATAGAGACAGTCTTCCTCCCCCTCAACAACAGAATCGCCCAACTGTGGGCATTTCGGTGTGGCGATGGATCCATTTCTTATTCCTGCCCATGGCCCTGCAGGAACAGGGTCCTTGCGAAGAAGGGCACGGTATTATTCATATTATATTAATCCCTCTATATGATAAAGTTCAATAGGCATTAGACATATATAACAACCCTATGTATATGTTATTTCTACTAACAAGGGAAGAGAAGCTACTCCCAGTAAACCGCCAGATAACTCACCCTAAACCTTAGGTCCCCAACAGGAGGCTCGGCGAAGGGAATGGTCTTGAAGCTATAGAAGACCCTCCTGTTTCCCGCCTCTGACTGGGCCCCAGCGATCACGCCCTGCTGGAGATGCACCTCCACCAAGGGCTCTGTGAGCGTTGTGGCTTTCTGCTGCTGCGCCGTCGACAGCGTAGCAATCCAGGGGCCGGATACTCAAAACAACCCGTAAGTTACAAGGTCGAGGACGTTGTAACCGCCTTACAACATTGTAACTTACGAACTCCTTACAACATTGTAAGTGACCCATACTCAAAAAAAAATTACAATGTTGTAAGCACATTGTAAGGCTAATGTCAACATCGTAAGTTAATTCCCTAGGCTGCCAAGAGAGGGCACATCGGTAGGTGATTGACCAATCAGCAGTCAGCCTCGTAGACGTAACAGCCAATGAGAAGCCACAAATCTCAGCTGTTTTATCACCGTGCTACACCAAAGGTAAACAACGCCATGGAAGGTCCAACTCAAAAGAAAAGAAGGCCAAATTTCTCAGACGAAGAGATGTTGGCTTTAATAGAAGCTGTGACAACGAAGAAGAATGTGGTTCTGGGTAAATCAGATAACAGAATAATCGCACAAGTGAAAAATAACGCCTAGGAGAGTGTGACTAAGGAAGTGAGTCTTGTCGCTCGCGTACCGAGGAATGTGAATGCAGGGCGTAGGAAGTTCACAGACCTAAGAGCAGCTTGGAAAAAAGGCAGCACAAGAGGAAAAACACATGGGAGGAACAGGTAAGATTTCAAAAGTAAATTTTGTTCTGTACATTCTTAAGGTACCGTCAACATGAGTTGTTGAAATTAGTCACAAGTGCTTGAAACTTATCCTTTATAGTTAGAGTAAGGGAAAAACAGTACATGTCATATAATAACTTTATATTCTTGTCACAGAATAGTTGAAGTAGGAGTGAGTACCACATTTTTTTTATTTTTTATTATCTATATCATGTCATGGATATTTTTTTAATATCCATGACATAGTTACTCAAGGTAATGTAAGGGTAATATCAAGTACAATATGATAGTACACTCACTGATGCATAACACAATATGGAGATAAAGCATATTGTCATAAAGAAAATAGAATGTAGAAATATCTTAGTAATTGCCTATGTAGTTCCCTTATATGCAAAAATCTAGAAATTTGATTAAACAAACGCCAACAATATAGCATAAAGAATGGTTATATTAAATGTATAATCTTAATTGTTTGGTATTATTTAGTTTCTAAGTGTTTATTGGTTTTAAAAAATAACTTATTTCCTGAAACATCTACAATTATAAGAACAATTTTCACCATATGATCAACCTTCACAGATGTAGTCTAATGGATGGATTTTTTGAAGTAAATAAAATAAATATGACTCATCAAGTAAATAATAGCAGTATTACATGTCGGATCTTATTCGTTTTGCATTATTATTATTAGTTTTTAATACATAGGAATAGTCATTTCTTAAATCAACTTCATAAATGTATTCTAATAGATATTTATTTTTTAACTTAATTAAAAATAGCAAACTTGACTCATCAACTTGCGAATCATACATAAATAAATATCAGCTTAATAATTCAGATCACATCATAACACAATTATAATATTGGATTTAACATTGCTTACTCAGGCATAAAATGATTTGTATGCTGATATATGTCGGTTTAGGAGTATAATACATGTGTTGTCTTATCAGACTCAAGAAATGTATATTATAAAAATTAAAATATAGATTTGCATTTTTTAGATGTTGCAGAACCAACTCCTGGGCCATCTGGGATAGCATCTCAGGTCATAACAGACTCGAAAGTTGTTGTAACATTGGATGAGGGCACTCCAGAGGAGCAAGAAATGACAATATCCATTGTGTCAATGGACCACACTTACTCTTCAGAATTACCTCCCTTTTTAATAGAAGACAGTGACGCTCAGGATGGAGGTAGCAGGCATGGTCATAGCAGATCAGAAGAAAGGAGAATTTTGCCTGACATGCTTCAGATACAAGCAAATATAGAAATTCACTTGAAACAGCTTTTAAGTTCAGTAAAAGACATTGCATCAGCATTACACACAATTGCTGGTGTTATAAAAGATAAGGCATAAGTTCTTATTTTTATCAAATGATGAAATATTTTAGTTTTTCTCCCATTCAATTCTAGTCTTAATCTACCCATTTATAGTACACAGTTGACATTAATTTGTGATAGGCATTTGTACATTTAAAAAAGTCATAATGTTAAGTTATTGCTTGAGAGACTAAGTCTAAAATAAGTCTTTATTTCGGAGTTCCTTTATTTCTTTAGTACAGACTAAGGCAAAAATCCATTATATATTATTTATTTTTTGTTCGCATTAATGTTTGCACTGAGGTTGTGAAAATTGTATTTTGGTTTTATGATATAGGTTAAGACCATTTTATCCAGTTTGGAAGAATCATATTTTTATAGGGAGGGAATTCAGGATCTTATTATTTTTTTAGGAAAAAAATGATTTTCATTTTTTTTCAAAATTCTGACAGGTGCACTGTTTGGTTTCTGCATAGGTTATATATTTTCCTTTTAGGTTAAGGAAGTAACACATTTTTGTTGTTTACACATGGCAATAATAAAGTTAAACTATAATAGTTCTGGTGCTGTCAATTAAGATTGATTTTATTTGTTGATACTAAGACAGAGCTGTATTTAAGTTTAATTTATTTTTCTGGTTTTGATGTTGTAGGCTGAGGAAGAAAGCAAATATATACTTATTGCTATTCTAATATTTATGGTTAACATAACGGTAGTAATTAAGCTTTGAGGGACAGCTTTACTCGTATTTTAAAAATGTTATATTTCTTTATTTGTATATTTATATGTCTGAAATTACTTGCTTCCATAGATTTTTGTTTATTTCACTTCTAAGGCAACCCAACTTTGGTTGTGGTCTGTCTTGTGGTCATAAAGCACCATGACAAAAATATGTAACTTACATTTTGTACTTTTGAGCAGTATTGCTTTGTATGTATGTGTAGATACTTTCATATTATTTTTGTGATGTATCATTATGGTATTTTTCTTACCAGTCTTATATTTTTATAATCACAGTCTGAAATAAAGTTTTACTTTTTAATGCTTGATTATAATTACCCTAGATCTTGAATAACAGTTATTTCTTCTTGCATATTCAAACTACTACTTATTCAATTTGAATGTGCATTGATAAGAGTTCCATCAATAAAAATAGTTCAAGTATACAATTATTCATACAAAAAAAAAAAAAAAAAAAAAAAAAATGGAGAAGTAAAATCACTACTTCCAGGATGTGGTAGTATGTATGTAACCTAGTTCTTCCTGAGTATAGGTCCAACACCTCACAGAGCCTCAAAATGTCATGTCTTGGAAATCCGTAGTACCGCAGTAACTGGTTATCATTAACATGCAAAGGGGTTCCTATAATGTCTTTCATGCTGTAAAGCTCGATCATGAAAATAAGCAGCCACCCACTCCACATTGGGTGTGTCGTCTGTCAACACTGTTAGCACTTGCAATATGTTTAAATCACAACAATTAAGTAAAGAAGGCAAAGAAAACACTGAATATCTAGATTTTCCGGTGTATTAAATATATAAAACGGCAGTGTGTAGTCAAATAAAGGCTATATAAGTTGTGACGACTATGCAATCGAGATATAAACAATCACTATATCCGGTTTGAAACGCTTACAAGAGCTCCCGAGCAGTTGTAACTTACAAGGTACTTTACAATGTGTGACGTCATAACATGGCGGCTATTTTTGTTTCGAGTATGGCCCTCGGAGGAGTTACAACATTGTAACTGCTCCGATGTGAGATACAACATTGTAAACTGTTTTGAGTATCCCGCCCCAGACCGACATCAGAAACACGGTCCGCATCTTCTTACTGTAAGTTAGACTGGCCGACTGAAACAGAGTAACAGGTGAGTGTTATTAGCAACAGCACCCGCATACCCTTTGAGACACAGTTTGTTATTCATCATCTATGTGGTAATGTTATTTCAGTTACTTTAAAAAATACAATATTTATATATGTCTACCTTCATATGGGCTCAATGTTTATTAGTTAGTTACTAATGTCTTCTTCTGCACAACCCCTATATTGTTTCATAAATGGGCATTCTTTTTACAGTACGGATGCACTCGCCCCAACTCCTGTTCGTAAACGATATTCAACGATCTAAATTATGACTGGGCGCCCGAGGCTCTGCCCCCCAACGCCCCCAGGCAGACATTGTCTTCACCTCGATATGTACGGATATTTGTTAGCAAGAGCAACGTCCCCTCCAGAGACGAAGTCCCACAATCAGGGTATCATGCGAACCCAAAATCCAAACCTAACCTTTGCTACCTTCCATTTATTCCTTTAACAGGGGGTAATCCCACCTGTACTCCCCCTCCCTATATTAGTACTTCGTGCCAGATGCCACACCAATTTTGTTATAGAAAGTATTTGTGACACATACCTTCAATGTGGAGGGTACAGACGAGCTGCGGTAAGGAACTGCTATATGACACCAAAAGTCATATGGCGCTATGGTAAAGTAGAGTAGCGAAAAGGGTTAGGAATGAGTTAATGATTAGGGTAAAGTTACAGTTTGAACAGTACTAAAGGGTAGTATGGTAGTGAATAGGGTAGGGAGGGGGAGCTGATGGGGCATAGCATAAGGTAAAGGCTGTTTGAAGGGGAAGGAGTTAACGGAGTAGGGAGCATTATGATAAAGTATTGTGGCGAAAAGGGCAAAAATGAGTTTAACGATTAGGAAAAGTGTACAGAACAAGGGGATGAAAAAACGGAAAAGGAAAGGGGGAGAAGAAAAGACAAATGCAAAATTAGTTGAGGCGAGGGCTGAGGACCAAGGTAGAGGTGATCCCCCCACATTGGCCCTCAGTCCCCGTCCCCTATGACCCCCACGACAACAGGGTGTTGTGAGGGTATTGTGGACTTTGTCTTTAAGCGGTGATATGCAGCGGATATATTAATTTCGAGGTAAATACAAGGCCAGAGCAGCTATACCGGTGTTGTTTAAGACGCTATTTCTTATGCTCTATGATATGGCGGTGTCCATTTCCCTCTATCTCTGTGCGTCGCTCTCGGTAACATTAACTACTCAGAAAATATATGCAAACGACTGAGCGAATGAATCTAAGAAACTTTTTTTTTTCTATTTACTTCCATCGATGCGAAATTGCTGACTTTGAAGGTGCGGACTGTTTCCAGATAGTTAAGAAAGGAAGATACAGTATACTTGCTTACCTTTTATCTTCCCTCCGTATCGCTGGTGGGTCCTATCAAACTAGTAGTGCACTAAGTTCATCCAGGACTGCAATTTTCCGTTCACCCGATATCCTCCCCCTCTCAAAATAATGCACTTGAGTTCGAAGCAAGGAAACATGGCTTCGAATCAGAGAAAAATGGCTTCATAATCTTCGGTTGATGAAACGATGCTCTGCTTACGTAACCACAATACATTGAATGAAGGGAAACTAAACCAATTTAATTGATGTCAGTTCTGTGCTTCCGAACAACCAAATTACTGGAGAGGAAACTAATAAGTGCCCAGAGAGGGATGGAGAGGTTGATGCTGGGAATTAGCCTAAGAGATCGGATGAAGGCGACGTGGATCAGGGAACAGACAAAAGTGGAAGATATACTCGGGAGCATCAGAAAGAAAAATATACAATGGGTAGGTCATATTTCTCGGAGACAGGACGACAGATGAACAAAGAAAGTAACAGACTGGGTTATAGATAACATAAAGAGGCCAAGCGCCAGACCAAAGACAAGATGGAGCGACGAAATAACGAAATTTAGGGGCCAAGATTGGAAACAAAAACACAAGACAGACAAAATTGGAAAAGACTGGGAGAGGCCTACGTTCTGCAGTGGATTAATTCAGACTGATGATGAGATATATTATTTGTGTATATGTATATATACACATACATATATGTGTATCTCTCTCTCTCTCTCTCTCTCTCTCTCTCTCTCTGTCTCTCTCTCTCTCTCTCTCTCTCTCTCTCTCTCTCTCTCTCTCTCTCTCTCTCTCTCTCTCTCTCTCTCTCTCTCTCTCTCTCTCGCACACACACACACACACACACACACACACACACACACACACTCAGAGTGGCACACCTAGGGACGTGCTACGTAGCTTTTGTACATTTCTCTCCTCGTGCGTGTGTGTGTATGTGTGTATATATATATATATATATATATATGTTATATTGAGAGATAGATAGATAGATAGATAGATAGATAGATAGAGATCTATTCTGCCATGTGTATTTTTGTGTGTTTTCGATTTGTCTTGTCACTCACATAGATTTAATGAGTTTGGTTTATTATTCTCCACTTATTATCCTGCAGTCGGCGATCCACTTGATATGAAATGTCCTCAAGATTAAGCAATAGAAAAGTAGAGAGTATTTGGAGCGCGTTCCATGATAATGCAAAAATATGTGTGATTATATAAAAATCAAGGAAAGTGGGATTCTGCAAGTCCATAGGGCAAAGTAGGGGTTAACCTAAAGAGAAAGGGGGGGGGGGGGTTAAGGGTAATCAAATAAAATAATAGTTTCAGGAGAAATGTCAGTAGGGAGAGAATCTAGGGAAGGGAGCTGTTGTGAAAAAAGTAACGTGTGTATCAAGTAGAAGCGGAAGGAGGGGGTGATGCAGGTGAAGCAGGAAGAAATGGGATGTGTTGGGTGGGAGTGGGAGGAAAGAGTGTAGGGGAAACATGAGTAGGGAGAGGACGGATGTCTTGAGTGCAGAGGGAATGGGAGCAGAGAGACAGAAGGATGGATGAAGTGTAGGCATGTTAACTTGGGTCATGAATGTTCCGAATGTCCTCGAGTTTTTGAAGTGGAGTTGGATGGGGAGGTCTGAATAACGAAGGTTTACATTAGAGGGGAGGAGGAAGAGGTTAATGCAAAACAGAATGCGGTAGGAGATGGCGTGGAACGTTCAGCTTGTCCTATGCAATGAATCGAACGAGAGGGAGAGGGGTACGTGCCGGAGGAGTGTGTTTGGAGTGTCTGGATTTTGAATAGTAGTAGAGATTTGGGTGTCTGGATTTAGAATGGCAAGTGGGGGTAATAATCCGTGGATGGCATACGTGAGAAACGTGGTTAATGTGATATGGACATAGCAGCGGAGTGTGCTAGAGTATCTGCCTATTCATTGCCAGGGATTCCAACATGGCAGAGCATCCAGCAAAATCTGATTGATTTATGGCGTGTGAGAGGTAGAACAACCAGTTTTGAATCTTACAGACAAAGGGATTGGTCGAATACATGTACTTTATGAGCGATAATGAATTACGGGAGTCAGTAAAATAGTGAAAGAGGAAGAAGGGAGCGAGTATGTGTTTTAAGACAAAAACGAGTGCGTACAATTCTGTAGTAAGGACACTGGATTCAGGAGGGAGGGGGTATTTGAAAGTGCGAGTTGGGAACGTAACTGCGAAACCAGCACTGGAGGTGGGTTTGGAGCCATCAGTGTATACATGAATACTGGAGGAATGAATGGAGACATGGTCAAGGAAATGGACAAGAAGGACAGAAGGGGAATATCTGATTTTGGTGGGTCAGGGAAAACAGAGGAGCAAATACGGGGGTCAATATAAGCCATGGAGGAACGGAATGGACAGCAAACGAAGAGGGGTAAAGGGGGGATGGGTTTATCCATTCCTTTCTCCATGCGAATGGAGAAAGGAATAGGCAAACGTGGAGAAGAAGCAAAGGTAAGGAGTAGGGATCGTGGGATAGTTTGTTTGGTGAGGGAAAGTTGGTGGAAGCGAGCATAGCATTGGAGAGAGAGAAGGGGACGGTGACGAGAGCGAGTGTACAAGCTTTCAACTGGAGAGGAGCGGAAGACGCCAAGGGCTAAACGAAGACCGCAATTGGTGGATTGCATCAAGATGAACAAGAAGGGAGGTTGAAGCAGAGTAGTAGATATGACATCCATAATCAAGAGTAGAGAGGATCAAGGTAACATGAAGATGGAGGAGAGTTTTGCGTTCTGAGCCCCAGGATATATGGGAAAAAGTCAGTAAGATTCGGAAGCGGCGGCGAGCTTTTTCTTTAATGTAAAATATATGTTCTCACCAGGACAATGGTTAATGGTTAAAAACAGAATAAATGTCTAGACATCTAAGGTCTAGACATTTACTATACCTATAGGAAGGTATAGTAAAGGGTAGTGAAGGGCGGTTGAATTAGTGGTTAGTTGCTATACGTCAGCTATCTAAATTAATATTGAAAAGTTTAAAGGAGTTGATGAGTGAATGGGTTAAGGTCGGGTTAGGTAAAGGGGTTTGATCAATTGAAGGATATGTATGCGTCTGAGGAAGGAGAAAAGGTTGTCAAAACAGAAAGTGTTAGATTCTGTAAGGATGTCTGATAGGTTGGGAGGATAGCAGAAAGCAGAGGTACGGGCTGCATCAAAGCGTGGACAGGACAATAGAATGTATGGAACTGGAAGGGGGACATAACATAGGGAACGTAGGTGGATCAGAATGTGAAATTATATAGGAGTGTGTTAGACGGATGTGGCCATGATATAAAGTGATTTCTGATGGATAAGTATAGACGAGATATAAAGGGAGTGTGAGGAAGAGACAAAATGGTAATTGGGAATGGGTACAGGAGGATGTGTAAGGAAAGTCTCTTGAAGGCAGATAATGGATGGGTTAAAAGAAAAAAAAAATATGACGAAGGTCAGGTCTGTGGGAACGGAAACTACGAATATGTAGGAGAGCTATACTTTAGTTGATCTATGAGTGATAACGGTTATAGTGCGTGTTGGAGAATTTGAAGGGGAAGGAGCTAGGGGGTGAGATGAGAAATGAGAGGGGGGAGGTGGTGTTGTATCAGGAGGGGAATCAGGAGGTGGAGGATCTGGGGAAGGGCATAGTTAAGACATAAGGGATTCACGTGTGTATCCAAGAGGGAGTGGAAGGGATAGAGGGGATGAAGGGAGGGTTAAAGTAGGTGAAGCTGGAGCAGGGGGGGGGGGGGGCTGTGTTGGAAGGGAGTAGGAGGAAGGGATGTAGAAGGAGGATGGGTATCGACAGTCACTTTTAGTGCGGAGGGAGCAGGAGGTGTGGAATTTGAGGGTGGATAAGGGGTTTCGGTTTCAGTTTGGGACTCGAGTAAGTAGTTTTGAATAGAGATTGAAGTGTCTGGATTTACAGTGGCAAAAGAAATTGACTGGGGAAGGTAGGAGGAAGAAGTGGGGGAGTAAGATGTAGGAGGGATAGGTATAGGGGAGAGTGTAGGAACGCCTTGGTAGGGAGGTGGAGGGGCAGAGCGAGAAGAAAAACTTCGGCGACGTGCTTCCTGCATTGCTTCTCGTAGAGTGAGTCCAAGTCTGAATCTGAGAGTTGACAACTCAGACTCAAACCTGTAGGTGGGACAGCCCCTATAATATACATTATGAGGGCCGCCACAGTTGGCACATGTGCGTGACTGCAGAGCAGCTTGATCGAGTATGACCAGGTTGATCACAAAGAGGGCATCTGGCTTTGGAACGGCAGTGCTTGGCAGGATGTCCTAAATGCCAACAATTTTGACATTAACGGAGAGGAGGTTGATATGGTCGGACAGGGAGGGATTCTCCACCAATGTAAACATTTAAAGGGAGGGTCCTGTCTACGGAAAGTAATTTTGGCAATGTTAGTGGGGTTCTTACGATGACCTCTGGAAGGAATGGAGTAGCACTGTACTGATATCGCATCATAGCTCGTGAGGCAGGCGAGTAAGTCTTCTCCACAATCTGACCAATTTTTGTTATAGATAGGGCTGTTTGCTGGGGGAAATTGACAGTTCCGGTTCAAGTGTTGAGGGTTGGGTGAGGTTCTGCAGGAATGGGGTTACCAGAGAGATCAGTTAGAGTTGATAATGCTATAGCTTGGTTTTCAGATGTTACTGTGACGAGACGGGAATGATTGGGTTGGCTACAGAAAGAGACTTTGCCTACTTGTTTTTGGAGACATTGCTGGAAGAGAAGAGTGTTGTCAGAGTAGGGAGCTGTGGGAGGGATCACGAAAAATCGGTCTCATTTGGCTGGGCTAAATAAGGTATTTAAGTTATTTGTAGAGATGGGGGTAGGAGAAGGACGGGGGGGTGTGGAAGAGGGAGTAGTGTTGAGGGAGGTAGTATTATGGAGAGGTTTAAAGGTGTAAAGGTGTAAAGGCTGTAAAGTAGTAATATGGGAGAATGGGGTAGTTGATGAAGAAAGTTGTGGAGGTAGAGGTGATGAAGTTGAGCATGATGGGAGAGTAGGAATGTCTCCTGGAGATTGAGTGTTGACTTGGGTGGATAATGTACTAGTAGGCATTGAGGAGGGGGTAGCAGTAGTTGTGTTTGGAGCAGTGGTCAAAGGAGAGCCTGGGATCGGGGAATTGGGAGAGTTTGAATTGGTAGGGTTATTTGATGAAGGGGCAAGCCTCATTACCCCTAATAACGATGTAACATATTCATTATTGGCCATGGTAAGCCTGGAGTATGTTGGGGAGAGAAAAGGTCCACCCTTCAGGGTCCCCTTAAGGGGTAAGGGCTAGACAACTAAAACAGGAATACCGTGCCCATGGCTCTCTCTAGCTGTTCAGGACTGGCACAGAGTCACCCTTTCATCCTTTCAGCATAGCTCTCACACCTTAGAATGTGGATAGTGGAAGGAGCTGGGGAACGGGCAGAAACAAAAAAGTAGGAGGGGAAAAAAGACCATGCAAAATTAGTTGAGTCGAAGACCGTGGCAGGGGACCTACAAGTGCGTGAGAAAAAAAGATGGAGAAAGAGTTGGAGGTAGAAAAGCAAAAGCTCAGGAAGATACTGATGATATTGCAGACTAAAGGAACTGGCAGAGAGCTGGTATGGATGTGCCAGAGACAAAGATGGTTAAATCATCAACACATAGTGATGACTGGGCCCCTGGTAGAACTGATACAATGTCATTAAAAGCAAAAAGGAATAAGGTGGTGCTGAACACACTGCCTTACAGGATGCCTTTGAACTGAGGGAAGGATGATGTGGAGCCTCAGTCTCCATCTCCTAAGCCCCCTCCCCCCACACACACACACACAACAACGATGAGTATGGGATTGTGGACATGCATGCAGAGCTTAGGGAGGATATATTTCATCTTTTGATCTCAGGTTTTAAAATTCTCTTCATATTTAATAATTTGTGTGGTAAGATTTTTACAGTCTTTGGGAATTGTAAAGTATAGCAGGTATTATTTTCTAAATTCTATTCTAAATTTTTTTTGGTGCACACATGGGCACACCCACACATATGTTTAATATCAAATATAAAATATCAGTATTTCATACCAAATCATGAAGGATAATAAAACAATATCAATTGTTAAGATAACATATATCTTCTTTTTATGACTTCATCATGAGCTTACTTTTCTATTTCACTCAAAGGCCTTAATACAATACGCGAACTTCATGGTAAAAGTTCCAAATATCACTTTCCCAATGATGACATCAGCGTTTTTATAATCTCCTCCTTGAGACTCTCATCGTCCCTGTTTGCCTTTGAAAGCTGCAAAGAAACAACATTTACATTAAAATCTCCCATTATATATTCATGGATAAAAAAAATATTGCAACTTTGTATATAAAACTTACTGTGGTTTTAGAGTTATTTCTTGTGGAAAATGTTCATCTTATATACCATTAAATACTGTATATAATAGATAAGCTTTCATCATTTCTTAAAATCTTATCTTATAAAATAAGCTAGTTTAAGAAGCTTCCTAATCAAGCTATGTATGACTTTCATATTTTGCAAATAAGTAGTTGACAATGCAATGTGATTTTGAAACACAAAGCAAGCCATTCTTATCACAAAGCATATGCACCTTATATTCGAGTCTACTTACACATCAAAAATGTCATAATAGGAATTTAATTATAAATTATACCAGACAAGATACCTGACTATGAATGTTAAAACTGTACCACAATGAAATGATGGTCTGATTTTACTATACTTTAACTGCATTTGTAATTCATGGGTACTTTTTAACTTTTAATAAGAAATATTGGGAGTAATATGACGGGTGATATGAGAAAGGGACTAAGTAATGGAAGAATCCTTTAGTGTTTAAATTTTATCATGATAGTCATAACATGCATTATTTTCTGAAGTGACTTAATCATATTTAGTTATTTCTCATTCATACTCACATTTACTAGGAAGACATTCTTGCCGTTTCTTATTTGCTCAACCAAAGGAATTGGTTTTCCCTTCGGAATTGGTATTGTTGTGAGAACTGTTGCATCAGGTTGAGCAAGAATCCTCTGTACACTTGTTACAAATCCTTGGCTGAACATTTCCATCTTTCCTATTTCATCCAATACTAAGACTTGAGGGCTAGATGGCTGTAAAAGAAAGAAAGAAAGAAAGAAAGAAAGTCTATATATGCATATATATATGTGTATAGAAGAAGATTCAATTTTCCAGGGTGACATATTAAAAGTATTATCAACATTTACTAAAAAAATTAAAAAATGAAGGCATATATTTTTATTCAATACTGCCGCTTGCACTATCCTTACTTTAAAATATCACAAAAAATTTGATGTTAACGTCGACATACCTGAGTTCGCAGAAGAGGCAGAACGAGAGATTCAAATGCTGGGACGTCGACCACATACTGGCCAACTCTGCACTCCCTTCTACTGCCATCCTGTGGTCTGTGAATTAGCCTTGTGTCACTCTTCTAATTAATAAAAATACACACAGACCTTTTATGAAAGCATAATTGTGTATGTCTTCAAGAACCAATTCATGTTGACATTAGTGTATGTTACATGTCAAAGAATAAAAAAATTGTACTGCTATGTCAAAGTTTATTTCACAAATACTAGAAAGAATATTGCATTGACTCTAGAAAGCTTCACAAAAAGCATAATGAAACAAAAACTCTCAATGAAAAAAAAAAAGAAAAAAAAAAGTATAAAAATGCCAGATATTCAAAGAAAATAATAACCATAATCGAAACTTCAGTTCAAAGTTTGTTTTATTGTAATTCTAAGAAAACTAGCCAGGTACAGGTAGCAAATCTATAATTATTTGAAATATGAAGAATAATACATCTATATTTACATCTCTATATATTCATAAGTATTCACCAAAAATATGCATGACTTCTTAATTATACATATGGAGTTACAAGATAAGGTTAAGTGTTGAGTAATATCCACTTCAGATGCAGAGAAAATGACTGTATGACACATACAAGCATGACAAATTCTTTATTGTATTATTCTTTCTTTACCATATATTCAACAAACAAGTGAAGATATTCTAATATTATGAAAGGAAAAGAACAATGTAAAACTCGACAAAACATCTCAAGAACAGAATCTGAAATTTAAAACTACCCCAAGACATATTACAGAGTCAATCAGGTGTTGCTAAATGATATACATATAAAAATTGTGCATTAAGATGTGCATTTAGTATTCTACTTGCTTCTAAAACCTCAGGCTTCTTGTATTGAATCTACAAACTCTCCTTTTTTACTGAGTCTATAATATCATTCTCTTCGCATTCCATTCATAATAACTTACTTGACCCTGGAGAGTATCCCATTCTTGCCGTCCAGAGTCACCACGTCAAATCCGATCCTTTTGCCTCCTTGTCGGACTTCCTGGGTATAGAATCCACTACATGGTACACCAGCATCTTTTAAGTTCTTCACTATCTTCTGCACTAATGTTGTTTTTCCAACACCTGTAATAGAAGGAAAAAATGGGAAGACTGAAGCATATGAAATACTGAAAAAGTTATATAATCCTACTTTTCAAATATGACCTACTTCACAGATATGACTGTCTGACTCTTCTAATTCATTATCAACTCTTAAAGTATTCTTGAAAATATGATATAGTATAAATATATATGGTCACATACATATGATAATTAGCACTGCATACAATGCTAAGAAAGAATCATATAATATATTACTGTATAAATTGGATTGCTTGGTCATGAAAGTTATCTTCCATTGTATCTATTACTGTTATCTCAAGGCTCAAAACTCATGAACACAGATTACTCTTATGCTTACATTACCTTCTCTTATGCTTACATTACCTTCTGAAATCTCTGACAGTTTATTTATTTTACTTTACTCTTTTATGTAAAAGTGTCTTGGTGGGTTATGATGCCCAAGTACTGATCTAGTGCTCAGTAGTTTGAGTAATACAGTATTATTACTTGACTCTTTTTATTTTTCTAAAATAATGAGTGACCTTTCTACACTGCAATGTACTTTTTAAAAATTAAATCATTTCAAGAACAAAGTAAGGCTTTCAAGATGAAAAACTATCATGATTACCATGGTAATGCAGAAATAAAGCAAAAACAATGGTAAAGCCTAGGTAGTGTTATGAAAGCAAGAACTTGCAAAGGTATGAACATCTCCTTCCATGCCTTGGTCATGAAAACTAATTAACTCCTCACATGTCCAGTAGTGAGACTGTGGTGCTTTCACATAAACAGAATATCCAAATATAAGTTCAATTTACCAATTATATATGTTAGTTTTAGTGTGATTAAAAAAGTCTATGTGAAAAGTAAATATGAGTTGAGGAAAAATAAATTCAAGAAAATTTAGATACTATAACTCAAAATTCACAATTGATTCCCAATCTTGACACAGCTTTGTCTGCTTGACAGCTATCCATGTTTCAAGAGAAATAACAAATATAACTATAATTAAAATTCTCTGATCAAATATGCCTCTATTAATGTATAAGAAACATAATTAAAAATTTATGAAAAATGTAAGCTTGAGAGAGAAAAAAAAAAATACTCAAACATTGCAATATCATTATCAATTATTGACCATGAAGGAGCCTCCTATATATCAAGACCAATGGTTCCCAGCCTTTTTTATTCTGTGGCCCCCGACCAATGTATAATAATCTCCATGGCCCCATTCAGTATCTGTATCTTTTCAGATTTAAGTATTGCTAGTTATGAATAGTATACCGGTAATTATATCAATTCCTATAGGACAATGACACATTATAGAAAGATTCCAATTAATTAATGATATCAATTCCTATGGGACAATGACACATTATAGAAAGATTCCAATTAATTAATATTTTACAGATAGCTATACGTAGGTACTGCAGGGAGATAAAGTAAAGTTTAATTCGATGTCCTAATTTTTATACCGCTCCATGCCCCTCCAGAAAATACCCTGTGGCCCCTAGATTAGGAACCCCTAATCTAGAATGAACAGACTATATATATATCAATAGTCTAACTGGAGTCCATGTTGATTCCAACCAACAAAAACTGTCATAATGACACTCATCTTAAATCAATTTGCAAAAATGAAGGATAAAACGACAAACAGATATCAAATAGTGATTAACCACAACCCCATCAAAGGCCAGCAAAGTTCCGCTATCTGTAATCCAGAAAAAAATAGAGCTTCTACTCCTCTCTGCTATAATTCATCATTAAATAATGAACAAAGATTTAGGGGCAAAGGGGACGGGGTTAATGGCCTTTGCTGGAGCACAAAGGACAGGGCATTTTCCTGAGGTGCGCACTTTCTAGAATCCCCCTTTGTTGTTTATCTGTATCATTAATCTATTCATTATCATAACTATCTAACTTTATGAAAAAAAAAAAAACACTTATCATTAGCAAATACTATAAACATCGTTTTAACTTCTGCAAATTCTATCCCAGAGATATATATCAATTTACGTTTTAGACTGTTTGTAAATGCTGATAAAAAAAGAAAATCAGAGAGTAAAAATCTATATAAAATCTATATAAAAATCTATATAAATAAATATGAATAAGAAGCCTGTGTAACCGACAAGTCTTGGCAGTGAACAATTCTAAAAGTTAAATATTCAAGGAAAAACGTAATAATCTTAGAAGGATTATGCATTTTACATGGTTAAAAGGTCTCTTAGAAACAACATCTCAGGTTATTATTGCATGACAATTAATAATATAATTACCAGGAGGTCCCGTTATAGCCACGTGTTTATATGACATTATCTTCCTCTTCTCTCTTCTTTTGTAGAATTTTAGACTTTTGAATAGTCTCTATCCCCAGAATCTATTTTCTTCTTCTTTTTCTTAAATTATCTCTATTCGATTTGCTTTTTTCAAGAAGATTTTGGTGTGGAATGACATTATGTTCCTGCCAAAACTTCTGTCTTCTTTAACGTTATAGAAAACGGAAGAAGTTTAGCGACAACTATTTTATTTCAGGAATATTTTTTTTGTGTGTGTTTTATTATTATTATCATTATTTGAGAGTGGACGATTAGTGTTATTGGTGATGTATTTGTCATTATCATTCCTTTATTAGCAGTACCAGTATGATTTTTTTTTTCCATACTGTGATTATCCTTACATAATTATTGATGGTTATCCTAGATTCAGAACATAATACGCTATTTTTCAAACATTAGTAAATAATTATGATAATACATATAACATCCTGTCAAAAATTAAAGATTATTCATCAAGGATTATACAGATATTATGGTTGATTATATAAAAGAATAATCTTTGCAAGGGAACCTCGTATTTGCAAGGTCTTATTAGAGATATATACATACATATTCTACACTAATCCCTCTACATATTAACAAACAAAAGCAAACAAAGAATCTATACATATTCAGAACTAAAAGAATATTTATAAGTCACCCGGAATGACTTTAAAACCAACCCTTATAATTCTATCTTATTCCCCTTTCTTTTCTTTACTTATCTCCCACGTTCTTCACCTTACTTATCTCATAGTATATTTGCACATCATATATCAATTTTTCTCTCTCTTTTATTTTATTTAACTCTTATTTTATCTCCCAGTTCCTTATTTATAGTCAGGTCGCCTCCAATAACACTCCAAGGGACGTGAGCTGCTAGTGTTTCACGTGTATTTGTTGATTCTACTTAAATTAAAGGTAATTTGGTGGTTAATTAAGGAATTAGATGTCATTAGGACTTTGGGGGACCATGGGATAGTCGGTATGTGCTTAATACTGGATGACTGTAAAGGTTATTCAACTCAAAAGTGAAGTTGATATGCATAACACTCAATATGTTGATGATGCATTAGACTTATTACTTATATGCCGGAGTGGCTCGTCGGTATATGTTGAGACTTTGGCAGCGAAAAAATAAGGTATTAATTGTAAGAAAGGTTTAAATCAACGATGTTTAGTACGAATAAAACTAATATTACAAGTTCTATTGGTTCTTCTTACTATGTGAGTAACTCCAGCTATATCGAGGTCTATGCTTCATCATTTCGTAAAATGAATATTCTAAATGTTCGTTTAGTTCTGATTATATATATATGTATATATATATATATATATATATATATATATATATATATATATATTTCATTGTTTGATTTTGTTTGTTAAATTGTAGAGCAAAAAATTTAGTAACTTTATATATCTTTATTCTTTTACATAATAGCAATTATCAAAAATAAACCCATTATGCATAGACTGGCTTGATTTAAGAGATAATGACTAGTAGTTATGCATGATAAGGTTTTTAGTGTTGTATTAGAATTGTTTTTTTTCTTGTTGAGTATACATGGAGGAGGTTTGTTGACCTTTGCCAGAGCGCAGTGGCATCATGTGATTTAATTCTGATAATAAAAAAAATAAAAAAAATGTGTTGTTTTCCATAATGTGTCAACACCATTTTATGAAGTAGTGATTATCATTTTGGTATTTTATAAAGCAGTGTCATCTATATTCCTAGATCTTGTGTCCTGTTCTAGATAATTGCATAGCAGAGAGCCTTTTCTGTTGAAAATAATGTTTGTTATCATCTCTTACTTGTAATATGCATGCTATACTTCATGGTCACTGTTACTGTCATGGGCAAAACTATCACAGTAAAAGGCTCCTGTTAGCTGGGGAGTGTATTGAAGAAACATCAATTGAAAATCTTGAAATATGAAGACTAATGTTATACAATTGCCTTTCAGGTGCATTGCTTTTTTTTAAACAATGTCGGTGCTGTTTCGTAAAATATCGCAAGTTGCGGTCATAGGAACAGCTACAAGTATAGGCTGGCTCTTAGGCTATAATAAATCACATGAGAAAGTGAGGGTTGGCATCCCAGGCATTGAAACAGTCTCAGCGGCTAGTCATCAAGGCAGTGTTATTAACACACAAGCACCAGATGTTGTTCCTTTGCCGGCTCCAAATGCTCCACGGATAGCACAGGTATTTCTCAGTGGAATGGGAAGTTAGTCTATCCTTGTAATATAAGTTTAATGATTGTAAGATGATCAGATAATTTCTATTATTCTGTATATGAAATTTCATTATACTTTCCATTTATTTTAGTGCTTGTTATGTGATATTTTCATTATGAATTGAAATGTTAAATGTAAATATCGAATTGTAGGATTACAGAATATGTGACTAATTGTTTAATTCAATGTTGTCCTTTCAGTGTATATAAATATGTATATTTTTTCAGATCATGCGATTTGGTTTTCCAAGTTTGTCAAATGTAAGATCACTGAATGACTTTGTTTTGTCATACGATACAAGAAATCGCATCCCATACTGGGTCTGTGAACACCTGACAGCAGAAAGTGTAGCAAAAAATCCCAGTGTTGACAGAGCCAAAAGTGACTTTCATGAAGATACTTCAGTTCATCAGTACTTCAGGTAGGCTGCACAAAGAGAGAGAGAGAGAGAGAAAGAAAGAAAGAAAAAGAAAGAAAGAAAAGAAAAGAAAAGAAAAGAAAAGAAAAGAGTAGAGTAGAGTAGAGTAGAGTAGAGTAGAGTAGAGTAGAGTAGAGTAGAGTAGAGTAGAGTAGAGTAGAGTAGAGTAGAGTAGAGTAGAGTAGAGTAGAGTAGAGTAGAGTAGAGTAGAGTAGAGTAGAGTAGAGTAGAGTAGAGTAGAGTAGAGTAGAGTAGAGTAGAGTAGAGTAGAGTAGGGCAAAAAAGGGAATATAGACATGAGAGGTAAAGAAGGCAAGGAATAGAAGGTAGGAATGGAGGAAATGAGAGGGTAGGAGAAGGTAAAAGGGCAAGAGAGGGAGAGAGGAGAGAAGGAGAGTGGGTAGGAGAGTGGGCTAGAGAAGGAAACAGGGCAGTCAAGAGAGAGGGCAAAGGAAAGAGTGAGGGCACAGGAGAGAGAGAGAAGGCAAGGGAAGGAGAGGGATGGGTGTAGAGGGAGAGAGGGCAGGGTAAATAGAAGGATCAGGATTAGAAGAAGGGACAGGAGAGGAACAGGAAAGGGGGGAAGAGGATTGGGAAGAGAAAGAGAACATGGCAAGAAGGGGAGAGAAGCAGGAAAGGAGCAGGAGAGGAAGAGAGGGCATGAAAAGAGCAGGAGAGGGGGAGAGAGCAAAGAAGAAACAGGGGAGGGAGAGAGGGCAGGAAAGAGAGAGGGCATCAGAGGTAAACTGAGCAGGAGGCAATAGAAATGGAGGGAGAGTGAGATGGAAAGGGGGAGGGGGAATGGGAGGGGATAGGTGATAGGTGACATTTAGGAGGAGGAGAACTGTTATGAGGGGAAAAGGTGGTGAATGATAGTTTTGTAAGCTTTTGAAAACAAGATTTCTATTGTTTTGGTAGTTACATTACCACAGACAGTAGTCTGTTAGATTATGTAATTTTGTATGTTATACCTTAACAATATGTTTTTTAGCTGTGACCATTTGATAAAGCTGATATGTATATATATATAAGATATACATATAGACTCTGCAGTCTGCCTCATTTATCCCTCATTTCTTATCTCTTCCTTTTATAAGATCTGAAAATCGTGATTACAAAGGGAGTGGTTATGATCGAGGACATTTAGCTGCAGCTGGTAATCATCGCCGATCCCAGGAGGATTGCAATGAAACCTTCCTCCTTTCTAATATGTCACCACAGGTAAAATGACTACACACTAATTTTTGAACAAGCTACCCTCCTAACTCTGTTGCCACAGTAAGGGGTTATTACAGAAATGAAAACCTGTATGAATGCAACATTCTGTACTTTAAGTAATCCTTCCAGGTCGATTCTTCAGGTGATGTGTTATCCTCTTGTGATAGAACTGATCTAGGTACCTTCTACCCCCCTGTCCTTACTGAAGCGAGAAAGATGAAAACACAGGTAAAGTGAGCAGGACACATAGGGACTTTGGTATTTGTAGAGAGATGTTAAAACCCAAGAATGAAAAAGGAAAGAAGGTAATACTACTCTCATACTTAAACAAGAAAAAAAAAACATAGACATGATCTAATAACATGTGCTAACAAGAACATCAGTTTTACTGTAAAAGCATTATTGGGAACAGGCATGATTCTTCCTTGTTCTTTTGGCTAATATTAGGAGTGGTTGGGTATTCCTCATCTGCTTCTTTTCACAAATGTGTTTCAGGATGACTGAGTAGATTATTATGAGAGGTCTTGGGGCAAAAGTTTTAGGATTAGCAACAAGGATGTGTGAAGGATAGTTGATTGGACCCCCCAAAAAAAGGAAGTTATAGGATAATTGTCAAAATGAATAGGTCAGATTTAAAAAAAAAAAAAAAATCACTTAATAATGCTAGTCTGTCTTGTTCTCATATTAGTTTGGCATTTTTTCAAAATAGATGAAAAGCCTTCAGAATTTTTCATATCTTCCACCTTAAAGATATTAACATGATTTACTGTGTGTACAAAAAGAATTAATAATTCTCATTCATTCCTTTCTAAACAGTAGTTCCAATGTCAGATCAAGGATTGCACTGTAGGCACCTTAGAACAAAAAGTAGTATTCCAATATCTAATGATTTTTTCAGAAATATTTCAGAGGCATTGGTTTTAGAAGGCTTAAGGAAAAACAAGGGTTAAAACAAGATAGAGAATTGAAATTACATAAAGAAAAAATGGATAATGTTGTTTTTTTCAGCATAACTAAAACTCCTGATTGATGGCAAATTTCAAATATATGTTCATACACAATGGGAGTTAACAAGTTTCAGTAAAGATTATTTCAGCCCAGATTCTTCAAATTAGGGTATTTATAATAAGTTTTTTCTTATATATCACTTGCCCATAATATCCTCCGTATCCAGCATATATAAATACAGGAATTGCCTTATTTCATCCCTGAGGGATTAAGACTTTATTGGTAGAAGAGAAGATTATTATTATTATTAACTTTTTTTTTCAGATTTTCTTTCCAAACCCTTTAGTTTATTTCTTTACAAATATCAGTTTTCAGTACTAAACTATGTTTCCTTATCATACCTGTCTTTGGCTTTGTTATTAGCATTTCTTAATTTTCCAATAGGGTAATGTTATCTACATGAAGTAGATATGCAAATTATTTACAGCTGTTCATGATGATACTATGAACTTACATGATATTGCATTTAGTTAACTTGTACATGAATACAGTATGTTTCAAGATGATATTTTGCATTAAGTATAAAGGTTCTTTGCAGGTAGGAAGAGGGTTTAACCGGGACAAGTGGAATGACGTGGAGCAGTATTGTCGACAGTTGACAAAGAGTTATGCCAATGTTTATGTATGTACTGGACCCCTGTTCTTGCCAAGGTGGGTTTTCTGGTAAATTACTTTAGATTTTGATTTTTCTCATGGTTCATTTTGCTAGAGTCAGCAAAGTAAATGTATGTAAGAGATTCGACAGGTGTTAGATTTGTGAATGTTGTGTAATAGTTCAGTTTGTCACAACTGAATTGCCCTGGTCATATAAAGCTATATTTAAAGACAGGCTTTTAAGTGTTCTCTTTGTAGGCTTTTAAGTGTTCTCATTGTAGGATACTTTCACAATATACTCAATTTCATTTCAAAATCTGTGAATGAATTAACTCACTTGCAGAAAGTAAGTACATGATCTCTCCTGTCTTTATATTAATTAAGTAGAACCTTTCTTTCATATTCTCTCACTTTTTGACTTTTGCAAGATATCTAAGCTGTTATTTTAACATTCGTTTTTTAGAAGATAAAATTCCAATAACCCAAGTTTCCTTTTAGACGTGAAGAGGACGGCAAGCTTTATGTCAAGTATCAAGTGATTGGCCAGAATCATGTTTCAGTCCCAACCCATTTTTATAAGGTAAGACAAAGTGTGTATATTTTTCCATCCCAGCTTATTTCTTTAAGGTAAGACAGTGTGTGTATTTTTCCGTCCCAACCCATTTCTATAAAGTAAGACAACGTGTGTATGTATATCCGTCCCAACTTATTTCTTTAAGGTATCGTGGCTTGAACAGTTTTATGCACCCTTACCTTTCTGTTTTTGGCAGGAAGTACCTAGCTTATGTTTCTAAAATCCATATAAATGATCTTAGCAAGGACTGATAGTAGTGTTTAATAGTTTTATAGTAATTTTCACTGATGATAATATTACAAATTTCTGGTACTCTAGAGAAGAAAAGTATATTCGTATTTTTTGACAACTGTTACAAATTTCTGGAACTCTAGAGAAAAATGATATATTCCTATTTTTGGAGAACTGTTAATATTCCAGTGATTTGAAGTTAGAGATGGTTTCCTTTAATATGATTTATTTAAATTTGATTATATGTATTTTGGTATATGTGGTATTTAAGAAGTAGTTGTTTTAAAAGGAATTTGTTCATATTGGCTTCTTTCTACAACATATATTTATATCTAATTATTTGTATACATATAATTCAACAAGTAGTTGTTATAAAAGCAAATATTTATATCTTTGTATCACTCTCATGTACTTGTCTGAGCATAAAAGAACTATAAGATCCTCCTTTCAATCACAATTTTTTTCTTTTAGGTAGTTGTTTGTGAAAGCAATACAGGAGAACTGGACCTAGAGTGCTTCCTGTTACCAAATGTGGCGATTGACGATAGTGTACCTATTGCATCATTCCACGTAAGCAGAATAAATGTTTCTTTGTTGATAAACTGGTAAATTGTAAGGGAATTAGTAGTGCTATTTATATTTTATGCAGTTCAAGTTCAGTTGGTATCTTGTCTTTGAATAATTTTGAAATAACAATTATATGAGGTTGGTAAGATGTTGAAGAGGTTGCTAGGACATAAAGTGCTTTCTTGAAGTGATAATCATGTTTATTGTTTTGGTTTTAGATTTATACAATTTATTATAAAAGAGACTAAGTAAGGATTTCACCACTGAGTGTTGAATAATAAAATACGAGTCAGTTTTAGTTTCACTGTTGGAAAATTTATTTCAAATAGAATTGATAGTTCTGCAAATTGATAATTGGTCTTCATATTGAGGGACAGAATGTGTATCGAGATCCAGTGATTGCAATGATGTGAGATCACGACTTTTATAAATAGTGTAGATTAGAATGTCTGTGAATAGACTAAACACAATCTTCATGCTGGCCTATAGCCATACATAACCTTATAGAAAAATCAAGAAAATGTCTCATTTATAGTAATATGATATGCATAGCATAGGAGAAAAAGAAATGTAATAAAATTGATATTTTATGTGATTGCCTTTATAATCCAATGGCTGTAGTTTTTTTTTTTTTTTTTTTTTTTTTTTTTTTTAAAGAATAGCTGCAAGTCATGTGGAACTGTTCATCCTCCCACCATACAAAATTACTTTGACATATTCAAGGAGGAATTTTTAGTTATACCCTGGCCTGACATTTCCTTCATTTTCAGCTGAAGATTTTTCAACACATATTCCTCGCAGTGTTCTGTTCTCATTACAAGTGTATTGTAACTCTATCAAGATTTAATTGCCGGGTATTTCAAAGCTTTAACAGATATTTGCAGTTTGACTCTTGTCATTTATTTGAGCAAGGGAGTCATATGTGCATTTCGTTCAGAATGTAGGAAGAAATGCAAATATGAATTGATTTTTAACCCAATGCCGCCAGGGGAAATGAACATCAAATGGGGAAAATGCTATGCCTATTTTCTATATTTTTTTGTGAAATGTCTGCCCATAGATGGCTCTGCTAGTGCTCAGCCACAAAGGAGTCAGTTAGTAGACCTTGTGACTGTACCTGATTTGAATTGGTGGGAAAAACGTATTTTTTACTAGTGCCATGAATATCAGTGGTGTTATTTTTATTATAAACATTATAATTATTATAATGATTTTTAACATTAGTAACAGCAAAATAAGATAACGTAAAATATTTCATAAATCAAAGAAAAGGGTGAACGGGCGAGACAGGCAGTACTCGTAACAGGCTCATTGGTGACTTAGTACAAATGTAACCATCTATATGTAAAAACAATCAAACAAGTACTCACAGTGGGCATAGCACGTGCCTACACGTCATACCTGTTGGCAGGGGGTTAACATTAAGAATTTTAAAATCTTGTTTTTACCCTTTTCAGGTTCCTCTAGAAACTATTGAAAGAGCATCAGGCCTCCTTATTTTTGATAAACTCAGTCAACAGAAATTCAAGAAGATTAATGGTCAGAAGGTTGGATGGTTTTAAGAGTAGACATTGACAAGGTGTTGTTAAAGACTCCATTAGCAGTGATGTATTTTTTTGTGAAATTTATTTAATATATGATGATGTAGAATTTCAATTGACTTGCAATTTATGTTATGAAGAAATTGCTTAAAGATATAGGAGTGAAGATTATTATAATTTAGTGAAGATTATTATGATTTTGTTAATTTGTTGCAAAAAAAATCTAACTTGTTAATATTATTGTTCTTATAAAAATTGTTCTGAATATAATGACCAATTTGTTTTATATTTAAAAGCAACATAATTGGCTGAATAGAATTCTTTTGAAATTGTTGATTTGATTTTTTATGGTTTACAGATCATTATGAATTTATTAATTAATGTTATTGCTATTAAAGATACTAGATGTATGATACAAAAAATTGAAGAAAATGAAATAACTGATACTAAGTAAAATGTCTTGTTTTGCTTTTTGTGTCAGTTGTTATAGTAATGTTTGTTTTTCTTTTTTTTTTTTCTTCTTTTTACATAATATAATTTTACCGGCACAGTTGTAAATAGTGTAAATACTGTTACTATGTTTTGGATTAATAAAAAGTGAAATGTTTGTTGTCTTATATATTGTCCTAAGAGTAGTGAATCTACACTGCTTTTAAATCAGGCAATGGATATGCAATAATATTTTATTCAAAATTGATTATTTTATTTTTGAGTGACTGAAATATGAGACAAGTTATCTTCTGATATTTCCTGTATAATAACTTAATATATTATAAACTAAACAAATTAAAACAATGTTTGCATGTGTGTAAAGCCGTGAATGTGCTCTATTTTATCTTTAATGTATAAGCCACACTAATTGTAAAGGTTACATGGTGAAAGGCAACTGAGAACACTAGTGCCAGTAGACAGAAAATGAAAGTAAAATATCACAGACACATGTATTTATGTAGTTTGTCTCTCCCCAACAAATGTCCAGTGGTAGATCAAATGGAGAGGCACCTGTGAAGGTGTGTGTGTGAGTGTGAGAGTGTGTGTGTGAGTGTGTGTGTGTGTGTGTGTGTGTGTGTGTGTGTGTGTGTGTGTGTGTGTGTGTGTGTGTGTGTGTGTGTGTGTGTGTGTGTGTGTGTGTGTGTATGTGTGTGTGTATGTGTGTGTGTATGTGTGTGTGTATGTGTGTGTGTATGTGTGTGTGTATGTGTGTGTGTATGTGTGTGTGTGTGTGTGTGTGTGTGTGTGTGTGTGTGTGTGTGTGTGTGTGTGTGTGTGTGTGTGTGTGTGTGTGTGTGTGTGTGTGGACTTCTCATAAGAAGCCACACAAGAGCGGAATGTCATTCGTGGCTTTTTTGAAACCAATAGGAGTTCCTCATGTTGAAATAAAAGCTGAAAGAGATAGCCAAAATGCGGCGGTGGGATGTATATCAACACCTCAAAAACGGCTAGGTAATGGTGTGCCCCCCTCAGAAATGACACGTCCTTGGATGACCTATGGCGTCAAGAGAAAACCAACAATTGGTCTTATTAGGATGTTGTCAGAACATAGTTTACATAGGCTCCATAGGTCTACGTGCATAGGTGAGTGGGAGAGAGGTTGGAGAGCTGGGCCAACCAATCGCCCTTGACAATAATAACCTCTTTTCTCTCTCCTTCCTCAACTTCCTCTAGAGGTATAAGGTAAAGCAAAGGCTAATAACAATCAAAATATGTTCCAAGATTACCCAAACCTATGAGTTAACCTGAGTGACATAATGATGATCTGTCCGACCATACAGAACAGCAATATCTTGGTCCACAGAGGCAATTGCTTCACAAGGCCATTAATAGAGGCATTAACCTTATCCAAATTTACTTTAAATTGAGTAAATTGATCATGAGCTCTACAGTACACCTACTATCGCTTGAATATTTTAACAATGCCGATGTAGTTCTGTTAACTGAATACAAAAGATCACCTAGATCATTATAGATTAGTGTGAATCCTTTCACCCATTCTGTCTTGCATTTTTTGGAATAACCTTATTTCTCCTGGGAAGTCTCTCCAACATACATACACACGACTCAGTCACACTGATCGGTGATGTTAAAGTTCTGGAGCACAACATAATTTCACTTGACTTCGTGTACCCTTCAAGCATTCCTTTGCTAAACTCTATAACCTCAGAGTCAGTTTGAGCTATGTGATTTGGTAAATCCCTTAATGCAATGAATCCCTTGTCTGTTAGTAACGGAGCTGATACTACCTCAGTCAACTCCTACTTGACTGGTAGGGGAATATGGGGTGTAATAGTGAAGATTAACTCATCACCATATCTACCCAATTCCATTTTGGCGACATCCATAATTACAGCTCCAAAACCTAATGCCTGCAGAACCTCGTTTACCACAGAATCGGTCAACAACCGAGGAGACACGTGACCTGTTAACGCCATCAGTATGACCTTGCAAGCCCGCTGAATTTCCTTATCTAGCGATTCTAGCATGGCTTCCAAATTATCCGTTTTTTTGTTCCATTGAACCTCCCATTTGACCTTCCCGATTTGCCGATTAATATCGAGTGAAAGCTTCCTTTCATGGGAGTCAAGCCGTGCTATCTCCTTAATTATCATGATAAAGTGTATTGGCCATATCTTTCAAAGCTGTAAATTGCTATGATAAATTATATTTTATGGCCACTGTTTGAGCTCCTAAGCGCTTAACCTTAGCTCCGCTACGGTCATCTAAGAGCCCAAAGATAGAGCGGGCAAGTCTTCCAACCCCGTCAAATAGACCTCTTTTCACCCTATTTTTTTTACAATATTGGCTCTCCATTACACCTCTCTAAAACCATTAGTCATAAACACCAATTTATGTGCAGCTAGACGTGTGCATATATATATATATATATACATAATATATGTATATATATATATATATATATATATATATATATATATATATATATACTAATGCTCAAGCTTTATGTATATTGAAACACATATTTATACACACAGACACACACATACAGTACTGGTCAAATTACTTGATTCACCTATGTCAACCCAGGTTATTTAGCGGTTACAATATCCTCTAGAACAAAAAATGATTCTCAGGTGTGTATAAATGTTTATTATTCCGTCAGTTACCACAAAAGGCCTTGTTTGCTTGCCTTGGATGCCACGGTTAGGCTCAAAGGAACTAGAAACCACAAATACGATGTTTTATACAAGGTATATTCCCCCTCTGGCTTTATCAATGCTTTAAGCAATCACTTGTAGAAATCCTTAAACTCTAGTGACACCATTCCTTTATACTGCTATGTATTTTGGTATATCAACATAATATAATGATACTTAAGAAAATATAAAATTGAGAGGCTTTAGCAACTAATCGTGTCGGGAAATATGAGAGAAAAGGTGCACCATCTGCAAAGGAAATCAGGACACTTGATTCAGTGTACAAGAAACGAAGATTTGCATAATCAAATCTATGGTGCGGAGGTCAGTGTAAGAATACTGCGTGCAAAGAAAGCTTGTAATGATTAGCAAGCGACGGGGCAAAAAGACAGAAAAAAATCAACATTACTTTATTCTGAAGTAATTCCCATATAATAAATATCTTCCTCAATTGAAAAAAAAAAAGCAAAATACTAATTATGAAATATAAAAGGCAACACCATTTTTTTTTTTTTTTCAAATCTGGGTATTTGATCAGTTATCGAGTGAGTGATACTTCAACAGTTTTCATACGACAATGTATAATGCCATAATGCAAGTCACAATTACAGATTTCCTTCGGCCAGGTGAGACTACGCTAAAGATTATAAAAGACAGACAACAATTTGTGAGATAACAATCATGCAAAAGAGCTCATCCCGACTACAGGAAGAAGAGTCAGTTTCTATTAACGATTTTGGTCTCAAATAAGGATACTGACTAATGTATATTGTCACAGTTACGAGCAAACTACTAACCCAAAACGACTGTAAATTCATGCAGGATGGCAAGATCTAACCATTAAAAGTTCTTCTTGGTCAATAAATAACTATGAATCTCACTGAAGTATAATCGAATCTTTCAAAAAGAGATCTGTAAAACGGTTTTTAACAAC
>NC_061843.1:2902125-2904625 GCF_019202785.1 Penaeus chinensis | reverse complement strand
GGGAAGATAAAAGATAAGATAAGATTAGATATTTTTTCGAAAAGGAAAGTTCAGGGTATGGTTATGGTAACATTAATGATATAAACGTTTAACTGCTCATACAAATGTCGATAAATTTGATTTTGGAAATGTTCACACACACCAACACCACCGCCACCTCCCCCCAATACACACACATCACACACCCCTCCCCACACAACATCCAAACAGACACACTGCCCCCCCCCCCCCCCCCACACACACACACACAGAGACACGTAGACAAAGAAATTTCACGAAAATCATTCAATGCTGATCGACAGGGTCCAGAAATTCTTCCAGAAGGCCTTAAAGTTACTTGGCAGACCATGGCAGCGTGGGACAGTGACTTCGATCAGCTTTCGAGAATTCCTACAGTATGTTATCAAGGAATCGGTAGGTTGTCGCTCGTGTCAAATTTTGATACTACAGTACCGCTACTACTTATACTAAGGATATTGACTATGAAGATGATAATGATGTTGTTAATATGATTATGATTATAATAATAGTAATAATGATAATGATACTACTTTTAAAACAACAGCTAATGAGAATGCTATTATTATTGATAGATCTAGGAATGATACTAATGATGCTGAGAATAATAATGATTATTTTGATGCTGCTAGTCCTGATGCTAATCATAGTTTTAGTAGTGGTATAATGACGACGATAATAACAATAACAATAATGATAGCAATAGTAGTAGTAATAATATGAATTCCAGTGTTTATCCTAATACTAACGCTAATAAAATGATGGTAATGGTGATAATATATACTAGGTTGTTATTATATACGTATTTGTATCCGAATTGTATTTTATACTTTTGATAGGTTATAGCAGGGGTGTCCAACTAAAAACCCTTCAAAGCCATTGAACATTGTCTGATATTACGACCTCACTTTACTCATTGAATTTTAAATGGTAACATTATTGGTGACAAGGTATATATGTATATTCATTAGGCATAGGCTGCAATATTTAATTGCAAAAGATTATTTTATTTTTTAAACACAAGAGGTCTACTTTTTTAAATACATCATTATATACATATTATATAAACTACAATGTAATTTTACTCTATGTCCCACTAACTGTAAAACAAGTATTTTTTTTTATATATCATGTGTTAATATTTTTTGGGCACCCCGAAGGCCACATTTGGTTCCCAGGCCATGAGTTTGACACCCTTGGATTGTAGCTGTGGTAGATCATTGAGATTAACCTTTTTATGATGAGAGTGAATGGTAATATCTATTTTATTAGTAGTATTTGCGGTGATATCACTTACATCATCATTATCAGTATCATTATATTATAATTAGTGTTATTGTTATTATAATTTTATTATTTTTTATGATCATTATTATTATCATTTTATTATTTTTTATGATTATTATTATTTATTATTTCATTATCATCATTATTTATTATTATTTATCATTTCATTATCATCATTATTTTATTATCCTTATTATAATTCTAATTTTGAATGATTCCAGTGTTTAAAGACGAGATAGTAGCATTAATGATTGTTCATTTTTAGAAGATTATATGTAAATTGTATCCGTTGTTACAGAAATAGAAAAAACGCACTTGCATTGACGAAAATGCACTTACACTACAGAGAGCACATAAACACGCACATACACCCATGCACCAACTTATGCACATCCATTCCTGTCACATAATCACACATTATTTGTCTGAGTATTTACAATGATAATAATAATAATAATAATGATGATGATGATGATGATGATGAATGATGATGATGATAATTATTATAATGAAAATGATACTAATACTAATGATAATAATGATGATAATAATAATAATGATGATAATGATAATAATAATGATGATGATAATAATAATAGTAATAATAGTAATACTAATAGTAATAATAGTAATATAATAATAATAATAATAATAATAATAATAATAATAATAATAATAATAATAATGACAATACTAATACATAAAAATCATAACTAACTATGACCATTAACCAATTTAAAACACTTATTTAGAAATACGGTCTGGAGGGCATGAACTGCCACTGGCGGCCCGTCCACACCGTCTGTCAGCCTTGTACTACAAAATACAAGTACATCGTGAAGCTCGAAACCATAGAAGAAGACTTGGCGCTAATCAAAGAAGAACTTGCCATCAGCGAAATGAACGTGACTTTAAAAATGAACGTAAACAATAAATCCCGAACCAGTGATGATTATTTTAAGGGTCTTCCTGTCGATCTGCTGGCGGGTGTCAGGCGGCTGTATGAGTACGATTTTACTCTTTTTGACTATGTAATACCTGATTATTTGGAGAATACGCATTTAAAAAAAAAACATCTACATAACAGAATCTACTTTTAAGATGTTATATGAGATCTATTTCTATATTTTATTTTACCGTTTCTTTACAATTGTATTGCCATTTAATTGTAATAGATAATTGTAATAGTATTTTG
>NC_061843.1:2884625-2889625 GCF_019202785.1 Penaeus chinensis | reverse complement strand
CAGTGCTATTAATGTTGATAATAATAACAATGATGATAATAATGGCAATTACAATAATAATGGATGATAATGATAAAAATAATAATGACTATAACGATAATAAAAATAATGATTTGCGTGACAATTTCTGCACAGACGTTACGTGTACGATCCTCGTAAGAAACATTGAGTATTACTGTTTATTCATGAAGAGCATACGTTTCCTTCTCATGGCATTTATTAGTTTTTTGGGTACATTTTCTTGTCTCTAATTATCACCATTATGATCACAATCAATTTCATCACTATTTTGTCGGAAAGATCAATAATATTCAGAGTCTTGGTAAGTGCGTGGGCAGTATCATAAATGTTCTTGATATTTTTCTATGACCTTTAGGACTTCTTGTTACTTTTAACCCGTTTCGTTAAAGAGTAAACTTTTAGCCATATTATATCACTTTACGAAAACCAACAACAACAACAACAAAAAACAACGGTAGTGCTCTGTCATGTCCAATACATTCGTTGTGAAGACGAGGAACTCCCACGGTTTTTAATATCATTGTTGTTATTTTCATTATCTTTATAATCACCACGTTATATTTATTTTAGTCGTCAGTATTAATGTCAACGCAACTATTATTATCACCAGAAATACTTTTTTTTCTTACGTCGACTTTTAATTGTTAGAAACATTATTTGTAGGCGAATTATCAACTAGAAGCAAGAATAGGGTTACGTTAACTTAGCACAAAATATGAGAGCTGATCGATCATAAGCATTGTTATATAATGAAAGGAGCTTCGTAGCTTCAAAGTTATCGATTTGGCAAACGTAATTTAAATTCATGACTAACTTGCATAGGCATCTTATATAAGGAAAAGAAATGAATGTATATTGCGTCACTTTTACTGTACCTATGCCTATAATTGCATTAGACTTGTTCATTTAGTATTCTATATTTAACTGAATATAATTATTTAAAGTACACGATCATTCACGTTTTGCCTTTGCTATGTACTTTTGTTTCCTAGCAAATATTACGTCAGGTATTTGATTTGAATTGCACGAGCAAGGGCAAAGGAAAGCACAACTACAACTCAGACATATATATAATTGCTATAAATAATTTTTTGAACGTAAAATATATCTTCTTTGTCTTTGAAAACTACAAATTGTTTTTTTGCTGGCCTACCGTAATTTGAATGACTTATGAGATGTGCAAGATACTGTCACGTCAAATATATTTACAGACTGCGTGCTGTCCAACGTGTTTTTATATGTGTATAGTCGTGTAAGTGTGCCTTAACTTAGTACGAAAGCAAGAAAAATAAGTGACATAATAACCCAGATATTACAATAAAAAAAAGTAAAACACATTATATATTACTCTTTTTCTGTGAAAGGTCTGTTGTTTGTTATTTCTTTTTAGTCGATAAATTAAAATGTCAGCATATTTTTCTACTAAATTAAATGTCATAAAGGAACGTCTTGAAACGAGTAACAAACGACTTCAAGGAATCCAAACCTCTTACAAAAACTCTTCAGAACAACCACACGCAAGAATGCTTAAAAAAAAAGACTAAAAACGCTTTGTAGCTCATCTAATGCTCCTTGCAATTATGTATGTATGGGTGGAAAATGCCTCCCGCACATACCCAGCAATCATTTCTTGATATTTTTGCAGCTATTCTCAAATAAGTGTACATGACCGCTGCCAACTCTTTCAATGCAATAAGTTAATACTTCTCGGTACATTATAATGAAGTCACATCACGCACAATGAAAATTAACTGAAAGATGTATATATGACACCGATACCTACTGATGTTATGGCAAGGGTCAATGGACAACATGATAAACTAATTCATAAGAGAGAGTAAATGATGAGGATGTAAAGAGCGAGATAAAGAGGGACGGAGGAAAATAGAGAGAGAGAGAGAGAGAGAGAGAGAGAGAGAGAGAGAGAGAGAGAGAGAGAGAGAGAGAGAGAGAGAGAGAGAGAGAGAGAGAGAGAGATAGAAAAAGAAACAGGAAAAATATATACTGACTATTTAACACCAAAATGAAGTGGTATTAAGTCATCAGTAATGAGAAATATATATAAGTTGTTTCGTATACCGGTAATATATCTTAGAGGCAATTGCCAAAAAACATTTGTTGAATTCAGTATTTTTAGATATAGAAAAAGCCTACGACATGACATGGCGATATGGCCTATTCAGAAAACTTTATGCTTTCGGATTACGTGGAAACTTGCCATGTTTTATTCAAAATTTCATTTCTGACAAAACGTTTTCTGTCAAACTTTTTGCCGACAATGTAACTTTTTCGGACATTTTTGTCCAGGCAAACGGGGTCCCACAAGGAAGTTTCTTGTCGCCAACATTATTTCTATGTATGATTAATGACATCTTACCAGCTCCCCCTCGAAATCTTAAATACTCACTGTACGCTGATGATTGTGCATTGTGGCATTCCAGCAACAATGCAGAGTTCTCGGCAAATCGTATTCAACTCGCATTGGATATGATTCATAACTGGGGCCTCCAGTGGGGTTTTAAGTTTTCCATTAGAAAGAGTATTGGGGTAATTTTTTCACATAGAAAGATACCAAATATCAGACTAACTTTAGATAACCACCCAATACCCATTCAAAATTCTGCTAGATTTCTTGGTCTACTCTTTGATTGTAGACTTAATTGGAAAGACCACATTGGTCAGTTAAAGAATAAATGTCAAAAAACACTAAATTTATTAAAGTGCATTGCTGGTAATAAATGGGGAGCTGATCGGAAGTCTTTGCTAATGATATATAAAGCCCTGGTTAGGTCTAAAGTAGACTATGGGTCAATCGTGTATGGCTCGGCATCGAAAACAAGTTTGAAAGGTTTGGATGCTGTGCAGAATGCCTGTTTACGTGTGTGTCTTGGAGCCCTGAAGTGCACTCGGATCGAGCGTCTTGAGGTGGAGTCAGGAGTACCTCCCCTCCGACTCAGACGCGGCCAATTAGCCCTGACCTATGCCGCTAAGGTGGCTCGATACCCGAGCCATCCCAATGGCAATGGAGGCATTAGGCCCTTTGCTACGAGACTCCACGACCTCGTCGAGAAAGTCGGTATAGATCTCTCTACTATTGATACCCTGGTTCAGTCAAACATAGCGCCATGGGAAACACCCAATTTTTCCATCATGGAAGCTTGGCTTCCATCAGCTAAGGCCATGGCGCCGGAGGGTGAGGTACGCCAGCGGTTTAGAGAGATCCTTATTAAGCATTTATCTTTTTTTCATATATATACCGACGGCTCCAAGACAAATGAGGGTGTGGGTGCGGGTGTATGGTCGACTGAATGTGAACTAAAGTTTAGACTGCCGAATCATACATCGATTTTTCTTGCCGAACTTTTTGCCATTGACAAAGCCATTGATTTTGCTCTATCGACGACCCACGATAGAATAGTTATTTTTTCCGATTCATTAAGTTCACTTAAAGCTATTAAATCCTTAGAAACCACTAAAAATGAATTGCTGGGTAATATCATTCGTAAGTTACACGGTGCCAATAAATCAATCAAGCTAATATGGGTACCAGGCCACTCTGGTATCCATGGCAATGAACAGGCTGACAAATTAGCCGGGTCAACTGACGATTTGGACATTACCATAATTCGTACAGATCTCAGGTGTTTTGTGTCTCTTATAAAAGCAAAAATACATCTCCTGTGGCAAAGTGAGTGGACCAACCTCCAAATAAACCACAAACACAAAACCACAATAGAACCGTGGTTTACATCATACCGAAGAGAACGAAGGGAGGAGGTGGTGTTGGCCCGCCTTAGGGTCAACGCAACAAGATTAACCCACCTCACTCCCTACATTGAGAAGACCTTCCCTCCACAATGCCCCGACTGCAACATCAACCTTACAATAGACCATATATTAACAACTTGCCATAAATACAACAACAATAGAATACCACTCAAAAATTACTTCCAAATCAAAAACATAGAATTTACAACATCAAACCTTTTAGCAGATGATGAAAAAATAATAAAGTAATTGCTTTTCTAAGGGAGACAAAACTTTATGACCTTATATAGATTGATAGAATTAATAGGATCCATTGGCTTAATGACCTTGGCCATGTGCCGCTGGTTGATAGCCAAGAAATCCAACAACAACAACAAAAAAAAAAAAAACCGGTAATGTTAAAATAAGTTCCTTAAATTATTTGTCGTATCTTTGGAAAAAGATTCAATGAAAGCTGCTTAGACAATTATACAATATCAGTAAGGATTGAACATGCGCCTAATCGAATTAAGATTACATCCACCCATCCATAAATTTCAAATTCACTCTCTCTCTCTCTCTCTCTCTCTCTCTCTCTCCCCCTCCCCCTCTCCCTCTCCCTCTCCCTCTCCCTCTCCCTCCCCCTCCCCCTCCCCCTCTCCCTCTCCCTCTCCCTCTCCCTCTCCCTCTCCCTCTCTCTCTCTATATATAATATAATTTATAAAAATTGGGTAAATCCACACGCACAAGCAGACATATGACTACTAAAATTTTCAAATATGCTGAATGCTCTTTGCATCTCGGTTCCAACGCGACAAGGGAAGTTTTGGAATTTACAGGCAAAAAAGAACCCATTCTTACAAATATCTAGTAAGGTACTCAGGTCATAAGTCAGATTTTATCTATCCTGTATAATGTAACCTCAAAAAAAAGTTTAGATCCAGTTGTGATAATGATTAAAATTTAATCAAAATAATGATATTACACATAGTTTTCTAAATTATCTTATTTAATGTTTTTTTTTTAATTATCTTATTTATATTAACACACACACACACACACACACACACACACACACACACACACACACATATATATATATATATATATATATATATATATATATCAGGTGGCATTGAACTTGAGCACTCTTAATACAAAAGTAGTCAGTAGTACTGTTATTACTGTTACATTACTATCTTTATTGGTCATAATGTTATCAGAATTTTTCA
>NC_061843.1:2874625-2879625 GCF_019202785.1 Penaeus chinensis | reverse complement strand
TGTCTGTGTCTCACATTCCCCTTAAATTTCATATAACCCTTCACTACCAAAGTAATTAATCACGTGAATTGTATTACTTTCTGTAAATAGTGTAAAAAGAAAGACTAACCCTGCTTAAGTCTAACTTAATTTGTACGTTAGCTACGTTTTGAACAGTCACAATGTGAGATTAATGAGCCGTCAAGTCTAAGCTTTAAGTCATACATACCGCCAAACAAAGTGAGTGGCTTTGCTGTTGAAGGAGTGGACACTGCAAAAGAGAGAGAGAGAGAGAGAGAGAGGGAGGGAGAGAGAGAGAGAGAGAGAGAGAGAGAGAGAGAGAGAGAGAAGAGAGAGAGAGAGAGGAGGAGAGAGAGAGAGAGAGAGAGAGAGAGAGAGAGAGAGAGAGAGAGAGAGAGAGAGAGAGAGAGAGAGAGAGAGAGAGAGAGAGAGAGAGAGAGAGAGAGAGAGAGAGAGAGAGAGAGGAAGAGGAAGAGAGAGAGAGAGATAGAGAGAGAGATAGGGAGAAAGAGAGAGAGAGAGAAAGAGAGAGAGAGAGAGAGAGAGAGAGAGAGAGAGAGAGAGAGAGAGAGAGAGAGAGAGAGAGAGAGAGAGAGAGAGAGAGAGAGAGAGAGAGAGAGAGAGAGAGAGAGAGAGAGAGAGAGAGAGAGAGAGAGAGAGAGAGAGAGAGAGAGAGAGAGAGAGAGAGAGAGAGAGAGAGAGAGAGAGAGAGAGAGAGAGAGAGAGAGAGAGAGAGAGAGAGAGAGAGAGAGAGAGAGAGAGAGAGAGAGAGAGAGAGAGATAGAGAGAGGGAGAGATAGAGAGAGGGAGAGGGAGAAAGAGAGAGAGAGAGAGAGAGAGAGAGAGAGAGAGAGAGAGAGAGAGAGAGAGAGAGAGAGAGAGAGAGAGAGAGAGAGAGAGAGCGAGCAAGCAGCAGTTCCCCTACCTATATTTTATTTATTACCAAAGACCATTTTTGATCAGAGTTCATTATCCAACGGATCCCAGGTTCTTGAAAGGGCTGTCCATTGTGTTGCCATGTCGATCACCTTTGTCGTAAGCGTGAGGCACATTTTTTTTTTATACCTGTTTTGCATGTCCCTTCAATACGAGGAAGTGTCTAATTTCGAAAATTTGCAGTGTATAATTTCCAGTTATTACCATTTTCGTTTTTACACTATCCGCGTGTATTATTATCTTGATCATTTAGCCGTACCAGTAGCGTGGTCAACTCTTTTAATGCTTTTGTACGTAGACCAACTGTTTATGTGATAAGGTATACATAATTTGGTATATGGTTATAAGCACCTAGATTAAAAAGAAAAATAATCATATATTTACCTTTTGTGGTAATAATGATGATGATAATGATGATAATTATGATTGTAATAATAATGATGATAATTATGATTGTAATGATAATGATGATAATTATGATTGTAATAATAATGATAATATAATGATGGTAATGATAATAATTGTAATAATAATAACAGTAATAATAATAATTATCCAAATCTGTATCTATATTTGTCTTTGTACTTCACTTCTTACAGAATTATATTAACCCGACTTTTTCCTTATGTTTATTTTTGTCTATGTGCGTGTATACAACCCGAAAAGACGACAAAAACATTATCATGTTTGCCTTTGATTGTATCTGTATAAAATAAAAGGGCTAACAATTATCATAGGAGTACAACAGAGGAGGATAACTGTTATTTCAGCTATAGTGTGTATTTATACACGCACACGCAAGCTCATGCCTCCATATACATCTCTGTCTCTCTTCTTTTGTCTGCCTGTTAGTCTCTCTCTCTCTCTCTTTCTATCTGTCTAGATACATACATATGTATATGTATACACACACACACATACATACACACACACACACACACACACATATATATACACACACACACACACACACACACACATATATATATATATATATATATATATAATATATGTATGTGTGTTTATGTATAGATATTCGTAATGTATTTTTACTTTACTATGACTTTATATCTTATTGTTATCACTATTTTCACGCTCATTTTATTTATTTTACATTATTGTTAATGTTAACATTTTCGTTATTATTGTTAGTGTTATTTTCATTATTATTATTATTGTTGTTGCTTGCATTGTTATTATCATTACTGTTATCACATCATTATTGGTATCAATATCATTATATTAATAATTATCATTATCGTTGTCATAATAACAAAAGTTATCACGATCATTAGGATATTGTTATTTGTATCAATACTATTATTGTTGTATGTCAATATCATGATTGTTATCATTTTGATGTTTTTTACTACATAAACCCTGTTTTTTTAATTATATTATATAGACCCTCGCCATCACCAAATTGGACACCGATACCTCGGTCTTATCTCTATTTATCTATTTCTACTTCCCTTAGGTCAAGAACTGGACCTCAATGAGAGGAAGGAGGTCCTCATCCTGCAGGAGTCCCAGTTGCCCAATACCCAGAGCTTCGCCAAGTGGGACAGCAACCTGCAGGAGAGTCTCTCCGCCTTCACCCTCTGTTACAGGATCAAAATCTATTACTACCGGCCGGAGGTCACCGTCTTCTCTTATATAGATACACAGTTGGCCAAGATCAGGACGGGTAGGTGTATATTATTCTTTTAACGATCGTGATATGAAGTGAAAGAGGTAGGTCTTTATCTCTGTCTATATGTTTATCTGTCTGTCTATGTCTATCAGTATGTCTGTCCCTTCATGTATGTATGTATGTGTATGTGTATACACATACATGCATCTAAATTTTACGTAACATGTGTATGTCAGTTTACCTATTTATCTATATGTATCAATGTATCTGATTACATATCTATGATATCTAGATGTACATCTACATATCTATAGAAGTTTGAGTATATATTTATAATATATCCCTACCACTACATCATAACTTATCCATATATTATTTTCACATCTATATATTCATTACGATCGATAATTAACAAGTATTCAAAATGCTCTGTAAATAGTCCGTGTTTACATATCAAGTTCTACATCATGATCTATATATTCACATAAGTTCCGCTTAAACATTTGCAACAGCCATATAGAATTAAATCAGAATGTACTGTAAAAAGGCCTTAACACACTCTACTACATTACATTACCCTGCCAATCTCTCACGGGTCCATATAGTGTGTGAAGCAAAGGCCGTGCATGTCACTCACATGTTTGGGGTATGATTAGTTTCTGAATAGGAGGACGTCTGTCATCATAATTAAATTTCTCATGTCTGTTTACTCAACAAGCTGATATATTATTAGACATTCGTTTCCCCGATATCATTACCGTAATGAAATATTCAGTTAAATAAGTTTTGATAAAAAAAAAAAAAAAACTTCCAAATACTGATGACAATGATTGCTATCAACATTAGACAGTTTATTTCTTTGTATAATTATCATTGCCACTACAACGTGATTGTTATTAATATTATCCTCACAGAAATAAAAGACATCACACAGTAATGAAAACAAAACACTCATTAACAGATCACAACAGACGCGGCCTTCAAGTGCTGGTGAGCGCCCACGGTTTTCGCATACAGACAGACATCATCACGCCCCTCATGCACTGGGCGGCCTTCTGCTTCGCCCTCGACGCCACTGACGGGTTCTATGCCATTTACTTCAACGGAATGAAGTGGCAGGTAAGCTGATGTCACAAGTAGTACGATGTCACGGGTGTGGAAATGGGATAGCATGAAAGGCGTTGAAAAATTAGCTAAGTGACGTGTAAGTTAAAAAGTAGTGAGACATACCTGATATTATCTTTGCCGAAGTGACATTTAGGGGCTATGAGAAAACACAGTTTACCCTGCTCATGCAGGATACACAGATAGATAGATAGATAGATGAGAAAGAGAGAGAGAGAGAGAGAGAGAGAGAGAGAGAGAGAGAGAGAGAGAGAGAGAGAGAGAGAGAGAGACAGACAGACAGACAGACAGACAGACAGACAGACAGACAGACAGGCAGACAGACAGACAAACAGACGGACCTACTGATAGAGTTAAAGATAGATTGATAGAGATACATATAGAAAAGCAGAGACATAGATGAATAGATAGACATACCACTATAATTTCCTCAAATAACTACATCTCTAAACGGCCTGTGTACTTATTTATCATCATCAGTTATACATATCAACAGTGAAGTAACTGAGTGAAGTGCAAGGATTGTATATGTTCTGCAAAAATGCTTTAAAAATTCATAGTATTCATCAAGACCCACAGACACAAAACTACCCATGTTTAGTATGTTCTTATGCACTAACCTTAATGGTGTGTGTCCATAACGTCGATATTTTCACTCGACACCAGATAAACTAATCTAACCTCAATTGCAGCCTGGCTGTGAAAAATGCACTTTTCGATCCCTCGTTAGCGACAGTTGATTACGACATTGAACTAACAAGCCCATCACATTGCTGTGCAAAATAATGTTCTTTGTTAGTTAATGCAAGCGAAGCAAGTGGATAAATCTTGGAGTTGAGGCTAATCTAGCTAGAATATATATATATATATATGTATGTATATACATATATATACATATATATATATATGTATATACATATATGTATATATATATATATATATATATATATATAATGAACGCAAAGAGATAGGGAATCTCATATACACCCTTATTTGCTATATTATAACATTACATGGGGTGACGTTTCGAACAATATTCTCGCTTCACTGGTTGTGCTGTAAAAACGACCAATACGAGCATCTTGCGTTATAATGCCCGTGCTCAAGCATTGCCTAAGTAACTTTGGTTAATAAATATAAGAAATCTTTATAAATCAAAAGTCCATAAAATCTGTATAGTCACTGTTAGCAAACTGTACCCGACTGCGTTTTGATAGCCGGCCAATATGCACTGTACTGTGCTGTACATTTGTTAAAATAAGTATCTTTACTATGGAGTAGATGAAGCCGAAACTAACGCCAGGAG
>NC_061843.1:2852125-2869625 GCF_019202785.1 Penaeus chinensis | reverse complement strand
GAGAAAGATAGAGGGCGGAGGGAGAAAAATCAAGAGAAAGAATATTCTTCTACTTATTTGATGTTAAACGGAAAGTGCGTATGGTCATCAGTCATAGGAAATATAATTCACACTCAATTTAGGTATCATTAATTTAATTTAGAAGGATGTCATTGAGACAAACATGTTATTATATTTTCTTTGAAACGAATATGTCATATCTGATTGGTTCCCAATCTTTTTCAGATTGTTACCCAATTTAGCATGCCACATTAAGCATGTTACCCTTTTCACAAAATGTTGTAAACATATATATATATATGGCTAAACTAAAACACTAGAGATAATTTATTTTATTTATTGTATTATTACATTTTGCATCTCTAATGACTTACCAAAGATGTCAAGAGCATCAGTGAGATGGTTGGAGTTGCATATTTGAAGCTAGTTGAGGAATTCTTGGCTTCGTGGTTGAAAGTTAAATAGGTTTACTTTACAACTTAAAATACTGACTAAGTTAACATTAATCCTAATACCAATGCTTACTTCATTTTCAGAATTCTTAACATTTTTCTGTCACCCCTCCATTACCCCCGAAAAATTGCCTACCCCCAGGGAGTAATTACCCACAGGTTGGGAACCAATGTCATATCTGTTGAGGAAGTTTGCCAGGTTCAAGACGCACGAATTACAGACCACCATCACCGACAGATTTGTGTGATTTCGATGTAATGACTTATTTTGTCGCCAATAGATATAAACTAACAAGCTGTGGTCATATGTATGCCGACTAGATGTAATAACTGGAATATATAGAGTTTTATTATGCTCCTTAAGATAATTACTATCTACTTATAGCAGTATTTTAGGTATATTTGCCTTTGATATTTTCATTCTAGGCTCGTAGCTTGAAAAAACATATTTGCTTTTACTTACTAGTGGATATTATTCCTTTTAACTATTTCCCTAAAATCTGTGGACAATTTTTTAAAAATCAAGTTTTTCATAACCTTTTGTGCTAAACAAGTAAATTTAAAAGTCATTACTTCCTTTATCATCATCACTTCATGAAAATCGAAGATTAGGAATGATTTAATAAATTCATTATCATTACATACAACGTCGCGTGCTTTTTTTTTTTTTTTTTTTTTTTTATAATTACTCCTGTCACCCACTACGAAGCAAGTTGGGTCTGTTTTAACGAATTCGGCAAGACGAGGCAAACCGAACTAAACCATAGCTTGCATAGTTACCCCATGTACTGCCCAAGGTGAAGGGACAATTTTATTGAACATACAATATTGTTCTAGGCTCAGTACCTAAGTGTAGTCTTTCTGGATACACCTGTTTTATCACACGTTCGTCTGTTCACTTTGCAGTAATTTAGCTGCCTTGTTGTTAGTTAGTTTTTTTTTAAACAGTTACATAGACTGAATAAAGAGAGACAAGTGATTACTTAAAATTACCAGAGGTAGAAATTACGAGGTAATCTTCCACTCTCGTTTGAGATAATTTACCTTCCTCAAGGTGAAAAACATTCAGCAGATCCTCGAAAAATATTCAGTCTTGGATTCCCCTAGTCCTGGTTTTATCACCCTCTTCATTAATTTTCATTTGAAATCAATATAGTTAAGAAAGGGCATACATCAGTAATTACATACATACATATAATTGTCAGTATATATATATATATATATATATATATATATATATATATATATATATATATATATATATATTTACATACATACATACATACATACATACATACATACATACATACATACATACATACATACATACACACACACACACACACACACACACACACACACACACACACACACACACACACACACACACACCTGCATAACATAAAATCATAACAAAATTTAAGTACGGTATCTCCCCATAGAAGAAAAGATGTTAACATCCCTCACCCTCAGCAAAGTTAGTTCTTAAGAGACCCCGCATTACTGTCAGGTGATGCCAGACATAAGTGACAAGTGATATCAGGAGAAAGCATGAAGATATTATTATATCACTCAAACATGATTATTATATATATATATATATATATATATATATATATATATATATACATATATAAAATAACTGATACCTCAAGATTTGTACTGATGCTTTCGTTATTAAGGTAATATGGAAAGTATCGGTACGCGCAACCCTAATAGAAAAATATATAACATGTAAACTGAACTTATACTGACCATTTGTTATCAAAAAGGACCGATATAAAGTCATCAGTCATGACAAATATATATTTTGTTCTGAATCATCAATCAATTAGGATGTTACAATGAGATATTATGAAAATAAAATTCTAAGCTGTCAAGTCATGTGGTGCTATGTTGCTGGCAGTCAACTAAAGTACAATGTCTGTAAGACTAATGCTCAAAATGAAATGAGAAACTCTAAATGAGAGAAAATTGAAGAGAAATAGACGAGAACTAGTAGCTTTGAGTATATTTAACTTTAGGTAACAATGAAATTGACGCGACTCGACTGAACCTTAATAAGAATTTTATGATCGCATTTGATACATCTGCTGCGTTATAGAAGTTAGTTCTCGCTCAGACATTTTGTACTCTTGTCACATTAACCTCCGTCCTGATACTATCATTAGGGAGCTCTTAGTATTTTTAAGTAATGGAGCAAGTTACACTGAACAACAGTCTTACATATACTATTTTTGATACATGAATGGTTCCTCTCCCAACCACACTATAAACGCATGGTGGATACTCAGGACCGAAATAAATTTGTGATTTATATTCATTAAAAAAAAAAAAAAAAAATATCGTTCATTGCGCTAAAACCTGAGCAGGTTGTTGCTAATCCGCGCGAATGGCTCTACGAAGTGTCAAGCCTGAAGTCTACGCTTAAATTCTAATATCTTCCACAAGAACCATTTTAAATTAATACATCAACCCTAAAATTTACAAAACGCAATCTCTTCGCCTAGATACACATACAGTGCTCCTAAAACTGCGGCGCACACTTCCGATTGGCAACTCTGACACTCACGTGCTATCAAAACAAACCAGACACAAAAAATGGAAATAAAAAAATCAATATGCTTGCAAAAATATGGAATTTTATGAAGTAGAAAATAAAATTCACTGAATATAATATAAACAGAAGAATGTTATTAAAAGCTTTGACAATTGATTTCTGGCTTCCAAAACTGTTGACTGGCATATTATTTTCATATAATATGACAATAACAATAACAAGGATGCAGATGATAAAATAATAATAATAATAATAATAATAATAATAATAATAATAATAATAATAATAATAATAATAATAATAATTGGTAAAATTATTATTATTATTATTATTATTATTATTATTATTATTATTATTATTATTATTATTATTATTATTATTATTATTAAGATGAAAACTGATGATGCCAATAGTGATAATGATGAAAGTTAAAATCATAATAACAGTTACTAAAAACAATTCATCATAGGAACTGCAAATTGAACAAAAAGTTATTGAAAATGAAAACAGACACCAGGGATCACCTGTCAATATGTAGTGTATGGTAGACAATAAGAAACATGTCTTTTATACATAGTTCAGTTTTTCTTCAAGTGATTTGTTTATTAAAAATTGTTTTGTATGAATAGCCTATAATAATTTTTCCGTTATGATATGATCTTATCTGCTTATCAAATGCAAAATTTAGATAGATGGGTAAATATATATAAATATATAAATGTTATCTGACTTACTTTTACCAATGATAAATACTTTAATATTCAATAATCTGAATGCAGTATTATAGACATCTATTGTTGTTAATTCTTGCAATTGTCAAGGTATGAATATATATGATTAGTACTGTTTCATACTTTAAACTATGATCATCAGAAAAATGTACTCATTTCCATATCTACTTATTGGAAAAGAATAAAAGATGTTACAGGTACCCAATCATGGCATGTTTAGTGTTACATTTGTGGTCAACAGAGGGTTACAACGCCGAGATAAAGATAGAGATAGAGATAAAGCAAATACTAGTTTCTTCTGATATTGAAGTAAGAAAAGAAAGAATAAATCTTTGAAATGAAATGAAATGGGACAATCTGCTCTTATACTAGTTTCTTCTGATATTGAAGTAAGAAAAGAAAGAATAAATCTTTGAAATGAAATGAAATGGGACAATCTGCTCTTAAAGAACGTGCCCACAGTGATACAAGCGATGCTGCAGCAAGGGCCAACAAACACGATCTGAAAGTATTATGACAAGTTAATGTTTGCAGATCTCCTTATCACAAATTCAGCCCAAGCTCTACGCTTCATTTTGTAAGATTATACCAATGTTAGACCTTGGAATACACGAAGGGAAGTTAATGGCCTTTGCCAGAGCGCATAGCGTAATGCCACCTTCAATCTCTGATTACTGTTTTATTAATGATAATTATTTTGGTTCTGGATTATTGTTTTTCTACATCAGTATTTCATCAATTCAGACCTTTTCACATGACCTATTCTCTAGTTCATTGACTAGTAGGTATATTCTTCAGTTCGAAGACAAGGATCTTAAAAGTGAGAGATAACGTGTTCAGAAGGTTTGATTAAAAAAAAGAAAAAAATAACTTTTTCATCCTCCTTTACCTCGTTTCGTTTGTAGTTAATTTCAGTTGCTTTGAATATATTATCATGCAGTTTACAGACACAGAAACCGTAAAATAAATCCTCTGATAAACTATTAAACGGAGGGCCAGGCCAACGCCCATATTTGAAGGCGTCTAACCCCTACGCGAACGACGCTGTCGCCATGGTGACAGAACAACGCTTGACATAGGCTAGCTATTTTTGAGATAGCAAGAAGTCTTGAGATTCTAAGTAAGAAATTTCCCGACTTAAAGCGCCTTTAGTCATTCTGTATCAGTTCACTTCACACCATCCATCACCTTTATCTCTTAGAAGATATAATTATTAATAAAGAAAAATAGTTCTTAATTAAGATCTCTCTCGAACCGCAGCGGCGAAGTGGCGGACGTGAACGTGTGGTCGCGGGTGCTGAGCGGCGCGCAGATGGCGGCCGCGACGTCTTGCAAGGAGAGACCTCAGGGGGACGTCCTGGCCTGGGATACTGCGTCCTGGACTCTGGGCGAGGACACTGGCAAGGTAAAGGATGGGGATAAGGCTATTCAAGGAAAGAAAATAACGAGGCTAAGATAATAGATACGTATCTAATAACTGGTTAATGTGATTGGGGGTATCTGGATGGTAATTAAACCAGTTTCAGTACATTTTCTTTTATTGGGTTGAAAAGAGTTACAAAAATCGCAAGAAAAAAAAAATTATCTTTTATTTTATTTTATTTTTGTATATCGAGTCTTGTGTGTTCCTCAGACAAAGGAAGTTCTGAAGCTGCAATTGTGAAAGAATAGAGAATTGCAGAAAGAATATGATGGATAAGGGTGCAGTACTGACAGTGTCATTAATATGCATTTATCTTTTCATATATCATCCCTGAAATAGGGCAGATTCAAATAACTAACGCAAAGAACAATATATATAACACAGAAAACATTGCAGTATTTATGGTATAATATATATATAATATATATATATATATATATATATATATATATATATTATATATAAAGAATTATGTGTATGTGAATATATGATATACCTGCAGATAATAAATAACCTTATCAGCTTTTTGACAAACTCCCCTTAGTTTGCCAACCGCATTTATGCGTTTGCGTTACCTCCCCCCCCCCAAAAAAAAAAAAAAAAAAATTGTCTTTAACTCTTTACCTTCTGCAGAGACTATTGCCCTTAGAAGAATCGTGCGACGTCTTCCCCTTGCCCTATTTTCTGTTCACGGAAAAGCTCAAGTTCAGTGACGCTTCCAGCTTGTGTCAAGCCTTCGGAGGGGAGTTGGCCACGCCCATGAGTCCAGAGGAACAGGAGGTGTGTGAGCGTGAGAGAGCTCTTTGATGTTTGTTTGCGTTTGTGTGCAAGTAGTATCTACAGTATGTATCTTCGTTGCATGTGTGTTTGTCATTATTCATGTGTGTTTGCGTTTGTCTATAAACTGTGTGTTTCTGCATCTTGCTGTGTTTACGCTTGTTTGTGTGTAATATGTGCGTTCTGTAGTGTGTTTGTATTAACGTTCATATGTAATGTGTGCGTTTACGCTGATGTATGTGGCCACCCGTTAGTTCAGAGGGAAAGAACGAAAGCGCACGATGGCGTTTTTTTTCATTTCATTGTGTGTGTATACGCATCTGACGTTATTGTTACTGCGAAGAAGAGACTGAAGAGACTAAGAAAATATGAGATAATTCTTAATGATATCATGGACTAAAAGAGGTAGTAATGGAGAAAGATGGAATAAAGATACTGAAGCTATGTGATTGAAAGATATTGAATCAAGTGCATTAAATGTAAGGGAAAGAAACATTCTTAATACTAAATTAAAACTGATATTACAAATGTAGATTTGCTAAAATCTGTTTAAGAAAAAAGAAAAGAAAAAAGATAAAGGCTGGCAATTAGAGAAAACCTGTAAGTGAGGACACCGTTGCATATGTGTGTGTATTCTGTGCATGTGAGCATTTCTGTGTATGCATGTCTGTGAGTCAATTTCAGCTTCTAAATAAGTATGTACTAATAAGCATGCGTGTATATGTTAGCATTCGAGTGTTTCTGTATGAATGCTAACATATACACAGTATATCACCTGTTATTGAATTCACAATAAAATTTCCTTCAGAATCTTTTTTCTCCTTCGTCAGGTAATCTTTGACCAGGCTTTGGAGAACGGCGAGGAGTGTGGCAAAGGTGGTGGTGCCCTTATGTGGCTGGGTATCAGAGACGAATTAGAGGAGGGCGTCTGGGTGACCGATAAGGATGAGAAAGAGGTCAGTGTTTTGGCTCGTACATGTTATAGTGTATGTGTTGATATATGTATACTTAACTGTGTGCTACATTATGTCGGGGTATATGTATCGGATCTATTTTTTTCTCCTTTTCTCTTTCTTTTTCTCGTTCTCTCTTTCTCTTTTTCCTTTTTTCTCTTTCTGTTTTTATCTCTCCCTCCCTCATTCCCTCCCTCCTACACACACACACACACACACACACACACACACACACACACACACACACACACACACACACACACACACACACACACACATGTACATACACATATATAAGCCATTTTTTTTTGGGGGGGGGGGGCAGACTTGGACTCATACTAAATATATATATATATTATTTTTATTTATTAATTTATTAAACACATGCACAAACAAAGATTTGTGTACACTTGGATGGGTATGATATTATGCACCCAACAGTTCCTTTCATCTGATCAAAATTTCTACTTACAGATCACCTACGTCAACTGGATCCAAAACCAACCAAATGGAGGTACAATAGAAAACTGCGCTGTGATGAAGGGCGAAGTGTTCCAGGTGAAAAAAAAAAAAAAAAAAAACACGTAATAATGACAATTTCGTTAGCTTTATCATAATATCTTACTGACTTGCCAAGGCCTTTTTATCACCCGAAGACCCTCATGTGTTCCAGGGGCGCTGGGCTGACCAGTCCTGCAGGAAGAGCTTTAAGGTGTGTCCCATGTGCACTCTGGATATGCCTGTGTTCCTTCGGTAAGTTATCGAAGCAAATTGATTCGTTATCCAGTGTTTTTGCCAGAGACCACTTTTATATAGCAGCTTGTTTATGTACTTACAGTTTATACTGTCATTTCTTCTGTTACTATTGATATTGCTACTTCTTCTTCTACTTCTATTTTTACCTATTTTCTTCCCTTTCCTATTACTACTTTTACTCCTGCTGCTGCTGCCGCTGCCACTACTACTACTACTACTACTACTACTACTACTACTACAACTACTGCTGCTGCTGCTGCTGCTGCTGCTGCTGCTATTCCTCCTCCTCCTCCTACTACTACTATTGTTACTACTGTTGATATTGTTACTGCTACTACTACTACTACTACAACTACAACTGCCACTACTACTACTACTACCACTCCTGCCACTGCTACTCCTTCTACTACTATTACTACTATTACTACTGTTATTGTTACTATTGCGGCAACAGCTTTTACTTTTATTGTTGCTCAGAATACGTCAACTATTGCTGTTACTATAATAACTAATACCACAATAACCGATAAAATATACTGAAATTTTGTTTCTTAATGCCTGGAAACAAAATTATTTCGAAATGTTAAATAGCATTACACCCAACAGCAAAAATGTTACCTCAAGTGAGGATTTTCTCACACATATATATGAATATAGATAGATAGACAGATAGACAGATAGATACAGAAACAGATACATATTGATATACAGACATACATATACATATCTGTATGTGCATGTGCGTTTAAAAATATTTGCTGTAACAAATGGCTGTACTTAGCTCAAAGACAGCATGATTATTATCAAACAAACAAACAAATATCGTACCCAACAGGCCACAAGTTCCCCTCAAAGAAAAAAATCAAAATCAGTTGCATTACTATATTGGTTTCACCTTCCTTCGAAAAATCCAAATGAGATTGAAAGAGATTCTACAGGATTCTTAAAAATACTTTAGAGTAACAGATGATTAAGAGCCGCAGCCTCTCCGCAGGTTCAGGGGAATCTGCGACGCCAACCTCTACGACGACAGGTACATCCTCGCGGGGAAGAGGAACAGGAAGCCCTACTTCAGGGGATATTATCGCTCGCAGCTCTACTACTCCGCCGACGGGAGGTGGAGGCTCGAGAACATTATGGTAGGGATGGACGGAGAAAGGTATACGGCAGGGGTTCGTAAATCTACGCGCACGTACACACACATAAACTCATACATGCGCACAGGTACAGGCACCCGCACACGCACGCACGCACGAACGCACGAACGCACGCACGCACGCACCCCCCCCTCCTCACACACACACACGCACACAACTTTGTGGATCACTCCCAGATATCTTTACATGATGATTAAGGAAATAAATCACAAACCTTTATATAATAATAATAACGAAGGGGACATTTTCGTGTCTGTTACCAGCACTGCAATTTAGTTAACCTTGCTTTGTCTTGCATTGTGAACTTATATCCCCTTGTGAACCTATATCATCATCAGTCATAAGCTGACTCCTCTCCCTGTACGTATCAGCTCTGTAATTTGCAAGCGCTCAGTTGGGTGACTCCCTTTTAACACAACTTATCGTATCTGACTAAGGGCGATACTTTGGCTGCTCAGTTGTTTTGTGGTCGTCAAAAGTCATCTACATACACACACACACACACACACCACACACACACACACACACACACACACACATACACACACACACACACACACACACACACACACACACAGTCACAGTCACAGTCACAGTCACACCCACACACATTCACATTCACACTCACACTCGCACTCGCACTCGCACTCGCACACACACACACACACACACAACACACACACACACACACACACACACACACACACACACACACACACACACAAACAAACTCACAGGTATGTTCTGCATACGCAAGTGTACATACATTTTACATATTCAATAAATAATTGTTTTGCACACTTGTATGGTTTTGTATTAGCATATTAATCAGTTATAATCTTCTGTACATATGGGAAAGGTATTAAGCTTACATCACTGTAACATTTATAAATATCAAGATGAATTCATTATAAAATAATACAGATTTGAATAATAATAAGAAATTGAATTATTATTATATTGACTGGATTACAGTTTCTATTGGCAGCTGTGTACTTCATTTGGCCACTTAATTATACTACCTGTTTTATTCAACTTTATATATATACATATACAAATACATACATATATATATAAATATAAATATAAATATAAATATGTTATATGTATATTCAATATATATATTATATATACATTACACACACACACACACACACACACACACACACACACACACACACACACACACACACACACACACACACACAATACGATTATCAAAAACTGGTTGGAGTTCTATAATGTTTATTATGATCATATAAAACTGCGATTTTATCTTGTATGTATCATGATGAGGTGTTATTGTGTTATACAAATTTTCAAGTCGAACACAGGCGGGGGCAATCCCGAAAAGAACACAAAAAATATTACCAAGCTTATCATGATCGCTAGCTCGGTTTTCACCCCACTGAATACTGCCATCCTAATAAGTAAAATATGAGCACTCATGGGCCGCACAAGTGCACCCAAAAGTCCAGTAGTTGAACCACGCTGGCGTTCAAAATCACATACATACGTTATCATATATATGTGTACATTGTTACTGAAGTATGGATAGAGATTTCTGCTACTAAACTATTTGCTAACCTCCCCCTCTCCCTTGCGCAGGGTAAAGCCCAGCTGGCCGAATACGACATTGGCGAAATGTACGTGGAGCGGCTGATGAGCGAGGAACCGTATAGCGGACTCGTTATCGTGATTATGATGCAACACCTGTACGCCACGCAGGTGAGGCCTACTGAGGCTGTTATTAAATAATTTATCTATGTCTACAAGTAAATTAATATAAACAAAAAATATGTATGATTATATAACATTATATAAGTCTATCTATATAGTAAATATCACGTCAATATAGGGCTATGCTTGGAAGTATTTAAAATTAACTTTCTTTATAGACCAGCTTCTACCAGTATCTAGAATCATATCTATACAAAGCTAAGTTCAGAAGTGAATGACTACCACTTACAAGTAAACAAATACAACAATTTAGGCCTATGTCTACAAGTAAGTAAATATCTAAAAGTTTGTGTGCTTCTCTTTCAACAGCTGGTCACGATCTTCGTCCCGACGACGCTGATCAACCTGATTTCCTTCGCCACATTCTGCTTCAAGTGGTTCGACTTCCAGAACCGCATCATGGTCTCTCTAACGGCTCTGCTCGTCCTCAGTACCCTCTTCGCCCAGATCTCGGACAACCTCCCGAAGACCTCGTACTTCAAACTGATCGACATCTGGTTCTTCGGTTCCATCCTCTTCTCCTTCGTGATCATCATTATCCACACGCTAGTGGAGTTCCACCATCACTATTCCTCTCCGAATCACACATCCGGATCTCCCCCTATCTCGTCAAATACATTCCGCAAACCGATTTCAGTGCAGGATCTCTCTAAGCCACCTAAGGCTCCTCCTCATCCTTACAAGCGAGCGATGCTGATCAACCGGTGTGGATGCATCCTTGCGACCTGCTTCTATGCAATCTTCTTCCTCACTTTTTGGGGCATAGCTTTCTCGCAGAAGATATCAGAGATTGCAAAGCATGTGGAGGGAAATATGACGGGGTATCCAGAATAGGATGGAAATGGGACCAAACAATAGAGTTCGAGAAATGGTATAGTAGCACATGGGAAAGTTTCGATCGTGTGGAATAATGGTTTTCCAGTCATGTATATTTTTCTCTTCATTATATATAAAAAAAAAAAACCTTTGAAGATCACATCATTTTGCACCTCTAGAATCTTGTCTTTCAACGTAGCTTACGTTCTTCGGTGTAAATAAGAAGCCGTATAATTTTGAGATAAGCTTTAAGAACCACACAAAGATAGTATACTACTCGTTATATATTTTTTTTTCATATCTATTGCGTTATGTATATGTTGAGTTACAATCAAAATTGCTTTTCACTAATGACGGACAATGGAGTCATATTTCTCAAGCACATTGCGTCTTCAGTTAAACAAGAATGTCAACTGTAAGTTCAAGCACTTAGGATGTCAAAGAAAATGTTTGAATCAAGTACCACATAGTACACTTCAATGCCTTATAAATTATACCTATTATGCCGTAAAACCTTATGAAATGAAAAGGTTAGATAGATAATCTATGCTTCGTCTAATCTCTCTCTTTCCCACTCTCATTTTATCACACACACACACACACACACACACACACACACACACACACACACACACACACACACACACACATTTTTGTTTTTGTAAAAAAAAAATATATATATATATGTATATATATATTTTTTTAACAAAAAAAAATATATATTATCACTATTATTATTATTATTATTATTATTATTATTATTATTATTATTATTATTATTATTATTATTATTATTATTATTATTATTATTATCATCATCATCATTATTATTTCTTTTATAAGAAATTCATGTATTTTTTCTTTAGATTTGCTACCTCCAGAATCACTTCAATATTTTTGCTTCTCAGAAGAGACTTGATAAGTCGAAATATTCCAGTCCGGGGTAGACTATTTACACACAAATTCATATGCAGGAATTTATAAAAAAAAATTAAATGTTCATGTTACTACAGCATTATAACACCCTTGTTTTTTTTTTTTTTACATCCTTAGGAAAAGAAACATTTTGGATCTTTATGAGAGCTACGTTGTCTTTCTTACTCCTTTGCTAAAGTACAAATATGCAATTATGCAAATGTAATGATTAATTTTACTCAATAAAACCATAGAGTAGATTCTGAAGGATATTTAGCCTACCATAAAAAATCCTTCTATATCGTAGGTGAATTTTATGTCACCTACAGTGCCTACATATACATCTCTCACATATCAATAAATTGAAATCTTTCCATAAAGTGTTCTTGTCCTATAGCAACTGACACCACTATTCATAACTAGAAATAACTGAATCTGAAAATATGTCACTCAGAGGGGCTAAGGAGAATGAAAAATTGAAAAAGGTTAAAAACCACTGTTCTCTATTAAATCCCAATAAGGATTACTATCATCATTAATATTTACTAAAATTTCATTATACTTTATCGCATATATGTAATTTAACACTTAGAAGTCTGGTATGCACTTTGCAGAAAATATAACCCTATAACATATTAACGGTATGATAAAAAACAATGCCTCTTCCATTGGGAATATTTTCAACCACGCACAAGTATTTATTCATTATTGTTTGATGTATTTATTGTCAATATTTGAGTATAAAACGCTTTTTGTGTATGTGTATGTGGCTGACTGAACAAGTGATTGTAAAAAAATTCACAACAGTGGACAGTACATAAACCAGATTTGTAGATATGAATTCATAATAACTCATACAGCCGTCCCAAAATTCGGCGTAACCATTATATCTACCAGTTAAGGAAATCGTTTTAAAACTCGCGGGCATTCGATCGCAGTTCTCTTGGGCAAAGGTAAATTTTCCACGACGGAAACCTATGGTAGATAATTACGGAAATGCGTTAATTTGATATGATGAATTTGCCATTACCAAGATATTACTAAAGACTGATGACTTTATACAATTTTTCGTAAATTGGGTAGAATCTCTGGTTTCAAGAACTAGCGGATCTCAATAACTAACATCACAGCTGTTTAGATATCGGTATATCATCATTAGTGCCATTTTCTTAAAAAAAAGAAAAGAAAAAAAAAAAAACTGTAACAGTGAATTTCATCATATATGATATATCAGTAAACGCACACGCACGTTTTATTTCAATGATTTTCTTCACCATACAGTCCCTTGAGGTATACCAATATGATTATGACTTTATATGAAAATAGCTGCATTGAAAAATAAAACCTTAAACGTTTGTTCTTTTGGATTTTGGATTTTGTAAATATTACTTTTTGCGTGTGCGTGTGCGTGTGTGTGTGTGTGTGTGTGTGTGTGTGTGTGTGTGTGTGTGTGTGTGTGTGTGTGTGTGTGTGTGTGACCTATTGAATTATTTATGCATTCTTCATTCATAAAATCATGAAAAAACAACTTGCAGTGATCTTGCAGTGTATGAATTTAATACGTCGTTCAATACTCACGTTTTCTTAGAAGTTATAAGGAAGTCTATTTTGGATGTATATTCTATTTGTCTGCCAGAAAATCGTTAATTCACCGACCTCCGACAGTTGATTTGCAATAACAAGCAAGTGGATAATCCTCTTAAATTCCCTGGCAGTCTTTCCACATCACACAATAAGGTTATCTGAAGTAGGAACCTAAAAGAAGGTACCCGAGAGGCGTAGGGACCAAGGAAAATAGTTTGTTCCAAATAAAGAGGGGTGAGGGGTCAAAGCTGGAGGGTTGGAAGCCCCTCACAACCCCACAAGTAAAAACAGTTCCGGAGATGCTTATCTACTAAGAGCTTGACAAATACGAAGCTAGCATTAAAAACGAGCAAAACAAAACTTAAAATAAACTAAAAGATACTATGTACAAGTACCAATGTAAATTTGAGCTTAAAATAACAGAGATGTCGATAGCACTAAAATAAAAGAGAGAGAGAGTGCGAGAGAGAGAGAGAGAGAGAGAGAGAGAGAGAGAGAGAGAGAGAGAGAGAGAGAGAGAGAGAGAGAGAGAGAGAGAGAGAGAGAGAGAGAGAGAGGGAGAGAGAGCAGAAGGGCTTGAAGAACCTGCAAAAAGAACTAAGAGGTAAGACGTAAAATAACAGACGTTTAAATGAGGTCAGGGTAAAATATGAAATGAAAAAGAAAAAGATATAAACAAAATAGAAAAATTAGTCTTAAAGGTAAAAACTGAAGTAAAAAGACGAATAAAAGCAGAATTAAAAGACTTATAAATACTGAAGTAAAAGACGAGCAAAATTGTAAAAAGAGAGTAGTGGTAAAAAGAAGTAAAACTACAACCTATGCGAAATTACTAAAAATGTAAAAGAGAAAAGTCAAAGAAACGAACATGATTCAATATAAGACGTAATTTAAACACGCACGTTCGGCAGAAGCACCTCTAAGCAAGTAAAGCGTGGTAATACGACCTCATATTCAGCATCCAAAGAGTAGCAAGATGAAGGGATAAAGTAAGGCACAATTAAATATCTACTTTATTCATTAAATATAGACATAAGGAATTACATACCTCACAGAGATTAACATTAGTAAAGCGTTAAATAGGGAATATAATTAAATGAAATGTCTATAAGATCAAAACTGCAAAAACTAATAAAACCGTCAAATGAAATCATAAAGAAAATCATAACCGTACAAATTGCGTAAATTTGATGCGATTCAGTGATACAAACAATAAAATCAATAATCTTTTACGAGAACACTGAAACTTAAATGTTTAAAATGTAAAAAGAAACTAAAAGAAAATAAAACTGCTCTAAAAAATGTTTCATGATATGGATGCACACCATCTGGATTGGATCATTGTAGGAGTATATGTGGATAAGGAAAGATATTTATTTGCATTCTTATTCAAAACATATGCAAAAGGTGCAAATGAACGTAAAATACACGCAAAATATGTCAGCATAAATCAGGTGTAAAAGAAATCGTAGAAATCAGGGCTGGTAGTGGAGTGATTTCCGTCTGTGTTCCACTCGCGAAGCATTGTAAGGACAGGGCGGAGGCAGAATTGGCTATATAAATAGGTTGAAGGTAGAACAAAATGGGAAGAAAGAACGGAGGAGGGAGAAAAGAGAAGTAGACGAGAGTGAAAAAGAAGCAAAGGAATAAGAAGAGAGTGTGAATAGGAGGATTATGAAGAGGATAGTGCCAGAATGGGGCAGGATGGAGGCAGGATAGTGTAGGAATAGAGATATATGGTGAAACAAGGCAAAGTGAGTGGAGGTGGAGGAATTAGTGTGAAGAAAAAAACAAAAGAATGAAAGGAGAGGGCGAATAGGAGTAAACAAAGGATAGAAGGGTGTTCAGTAATTCAGGTAATATTTCTTACATACAACTTTAGATCAATTACCTTTCTGAAAAAAAAAGAAAAAGATCAATGACGCAGCTGCTGACACAGTATTCAATTTGTTGTGTATCACGTACTACCTAATTATATCTAATACTAACCCTTGATGGAAATCTATGGTTATCAGTATGTTACGTAATTATAGGTTGGCAACGTTAGAGATTTAGGAATTGGAACTATATTGTTTTGAAGGCTTGATGGCCTCTAGTTATTATCTATCTGGTCATCTGAAATAGAACAAATAGTTATATGCTGATAACACCACAGATTTAGGGATTGGATTCAAGGTAGCTTCAAGCATAAAAAGGAGTTAGGGAAATGTGTAATGGGCTGGAAGAAGATTCTTTTTTGAGTTGTGTAGTGATAGTGATATGAAAACGAATGTAGGATTTAAGAGGAACAGAAATTCAAAGCTTTATTAAGTAAAATCGGTATATTTGCATATTATGTTGGTGCTTTATCATTAACGGAAATAAGACAATACAACACAAGGGCATGGAGGTAACAAGTGTCCCAAATCAGTAATAATATGAAACCTATTACTCCATAATTTACATTTATATAATGTATACGTGTGTGTGCGTTCATAGATAAATACCAAGGTCATGGACGTTAATCGTAAAAGGTATAATAGATACCTCTAGAATATAATAATTCTATGACCATGTTATGACATTACATTATTGGAACCTGTTGAAATATCTTTTCATTTTGTATCAAAGTGTATGTATGATACACTCCGGCTAGCCAATCATTTATTATTATTACTTTATTATAGGGCTGTCTAATTGCAAAAGTAAGTATCTTAGATATTCATTACCCATGTCGATTTTTGGTTTCCTTAGTCCTCTGTGCGAAATTATCCTATCATCTCTCTTAAAATACATTTGTAATTGAGCACAGTGACTATTAGGTTTACACTGCAACTAGATTAAGCATTCTGCATGAGCGAATTGATACATTGCTTGTGAAATCAAACCTCATTGTGTATTATTCATGACAAACATTTTTGACTGTGGCTCAACAATTGCAATATACATACAATAAGTTTATTTGAAAAAATATATGAAGAGTAGCATATACACCATGAGTTTCTATGAACTTCTCTTATCTCATAGTGAAAGTTAGCTTCTTACTACTCACACTGCGGAAAGTGCGGCTACTTTGACTGATATAAACTACGTAAGATGAAAAGGTGCAGGGAGAAATAACGTACAATGTACATTTTCTAAGGTGAAGAATGCATGTTCGGAAACCATCACATTCACCGTGGTCGAAATATCTTTTTCAATGCTTTATTATACCAGTACTTGAGTTCCATTTTAGTCGTTCTCGTTACCTTCCTAATCTGGATAACCAATCATAGTTATATTTCCTTCCATGTCCATAATTTTCTTTGCCTTCTCCGAAACCCTCTGCGAGAAAGCGATTATCCAGAAAGAGAGGAAGAAGATGACATACAAGCCAGTGGTAATCAGGCAGCCCCAACGGTTGATCAACATCGCTCTGTTGTAAGGATGAGGAGGCTCCTTTACAGAATTGGTCCTCCGGAACAAGTGTAGTGACAGCGGGGGAGATCCGGTGTTGTGGTTCGGGGAGGCATAATGATGGTGGTACTCCACTAGCGTGTGGATAATGATGATCACGAAGGAGAAGAGGATGGAGCCGAAGAACCAGATGTCGATCAGCTTGAAGTATGAAGTACGAGGGAGGTGGTCCGCGATCTGGCCGAAGAGGGTACTGAGGAC